>NW_009260832.1:3252167-3293665 GCF_000687185.1 Egretta garzetta | reverse complement strand
TGAAGACCTTAGGCCAAAATTGCTAACACTGCTCTCCTCTCTGCTGTCCTAGACAGACAGAAAACAGTCATACAGAGCAAACTAACTTCAAAAATTTACTGCTTGTGAACGATGTCTGTTATTTTCTGGTCCTCTGTAAGATAGCTCCATCTTCATAACAACATATGGGGTTTTAAAGTTGAACATCTTAACTTTGTTGTCCCTCCTGAATCCCCCTTCTGAGAAATGAGTGGGTTTTGTGTTTCCATCATCGATCTTTTTTCCTGCTACTCTGTAGAAGTCTGCTGTACACGTTAAGCATTATAGACAAAAAGTCTATTTTAAAGGTATTTTGCTATTCCTGAGGAAGCTGTTTTATATCGTGTTTGCTGAGTGTTGTACAGGAATACTGCAGTTCACCAATTCTGTCAGCATATAACATAGCTCTGAACGGAAGAGTGTGTGTAAGCACATGTCTGATGGTGTGGCCTGCATTCTACTACAAGTTACTTGTATTTAAAAATGACTGACCACAGTGCTACTTATTTTTTAATTGTAGCAGGGCTTGAACTACCCCATGTTGTCATAATTTCAGTAGGACCCCAATATGAGCTCAGAACTTCTTCATTCAGCTTCACATTCACGTGTTCCTTCACCTGTGATGGCCAGAGCCACTGCAGTGTTCACTCCCCAAGGGAGCTGAGAGATCAGAAAATGTCTTTTATCAAGTACCGGAGGAAAATGCACAACCCATTACAGGGGAGAGATTCCTTTAGCAGGTGTTAGGTTGCAGTAATAACAGTGAAGGCTTCGTTGTTTTTGGAAGTGTCTGACACAATAGAAAGAAGCATTTGTCATTTACAGTGACTTTTGGAAGCTATAGAGTATCATTCTTTGATGGGCTTCATTTCCTTGTGGGCGAGCTTTCGCTTGTGTTTGCTTTAGCTTTAGTTATACAAATGCTAAGCTTTGCCGAGCTGCTTATTGCCCTTAAGGTCCACAGTCTCAAGGGGAGCTGCGAGTACTCGGCACCCTTAACAGATGATCAAGGTTGTTTTTTAACAAATCTGCTCCTTTACAAATGTGTTTGCTCTTTGCATACCCTCTTTTTATGTATGGGCAAGAAGCACAGAGGGAAGACATGTATGCCCAAACGTGGGTGGTGTTTATTCCGTGGTAGTTACTGAGGCGTGGCAGAGAGCTGTTTGGAGTCGGGCTGTGATGACAGTCAGCACCGATGGGAAATGCCAGCGACCTGAAGAACCTAGTCAAGGCTGCTATGTCTGAATATCCATTGCTTGCTTTTCAAGAAAACAACGGCTAAGTGTGAAAGGTCATACATTTTCATCCTGCATTAGTAAACATACAGTCAATTTGGGGTTTTGTCCTGTTGTTTTTCTTAAAGTAACCAAAGAACAGTAATATAGCTTAACATGTTGGGCAAGTCACTTCCATTAACAGAGTGTATTTTTATAGTTGATTGCAGGACAAGCAAAATGCGATGAAGGGGTTTAGAGAGAAATGCAGCTTGCACCTTTGCCTTGTTTCTTTCTGCCCTGAGGTTTTTATAGCTTGATTTTTACTAAATATACCAAAGACACAGGGCTTTTCTTCAGCTGAATAGGCTTTGGTTTTTTACATTTTCTCCTTCCTGGTGTTTCTTCATCTTGCATATTTTACAGTGAGTTACCTTTTGCCATGTTGAACCTTTTTCATGTTATCACTGAATGGCTGATTAGGCACAAACTTCTCAAGTGGAAACTGTAGCACCAGAAGAGACCTGTTCTGGGAATACGTATGGCTCTGGACAGTTCAGTTCTCGGCCTTCATCTAACTGCGTGCCATAGGTGGGGGAAATGTAAGGGGCAAGTGCCTCTGCCCTTCACAGCTATTTGAATCAGGGTGTTTGAAATGCATGTGCTCACCATGGGTGCTACCTGCCATGCCTTACTGATGCGCTCACTCTTGCTTTTCTGTGTTGGTCTTCTGTAGAAAGTCCATTTTAGTACTTATTCCACACAGAGATGAAAATGCAGTGGGTTCTCCCACCCCCCCAACTTAATAGAAATTCTTGTTCTGTTTTTGTTGTGTGTACTCACTCTCCCCCTTCTCCCCTCCTTGGGACTTCAAACATGCAGAAATGCCAACAGGATTTGATCCTACATGGATCAAATGCTAGCACATGTATAATGCACTGCTATATTTCTTCTTTAGCAACATGATTGCTAAGTGTGTATTTTCTTATTCATACCTTCAGTTAAACAGTTTTTATCTGAATCCTCAGTAAGTGCTAATCTGCCTCTAAGTTTTTAGAGTTCCAGCTTTTTTTTTTAAACACAATATGAATGAACATAAAGCAGTGGATATTTTTAAAATTGTCTTTTCCTCAATTCTCCTGTATGCTGACCAAAAATTTTCAGTACCAGCCAATTCTTCACAAAGAAAACTACCTTCAAGAAGTTACTACCTGATTAAAAGCCAAGGTGGGTTGAGCTGTAAATACTGTAAGGTGACCCAATGCTCTGTGTCCTTGCGAAGCGGATTCTAACCTTCGTTCTATGCTTTTAAGTGCAAATCTTCAGCTTCCTTCCTCCAGCACAAACTCAGGTGCTTCTGAAAAGTGGGTGGAGTCCTTGACTTTAAATGAGAGCTAAATGAGAATAAAAGCATACAATAATTCAGTGGAAATGGAGGTTTTGACCATTAGACAATGAAAGCTCTGCCTGAATAAATTTGGAAAACCTATTTGTTTCTTGTAAAGTACATAGTAATAAAATGGGGCTAGAGAAGCCTTAAGCACATTGTATTTAAATAAGCTTCTTGTTCAAGCCAGAGGTAAAGCTGCAGTTATGGATAATGCAGCTTACATTTTATTTCAAGAATAAAGATTGTATTATCATAATTTCAATTGTAAATGCTCTTTACTTTTGTCAACAGGCCACTGATAAGATCTCTGTGAGCCTCTTAGTTGACAAAATGGCACAGCATGCAGAACGATAATAAAAATTTCCATGAGGAAATTTGGTTTGGTGCTTAATAACTTTAGTCAGATGGGATATTTGAAAAGAAAAGCGTGCTTGCGGCAGTAGCACTGAGAAATCCAGCAGCAAGTTCTGAGTCCCACGAGCATGCTAACAGCCCTCAGCAGCCTCCTGTCTTTCACACATGTCCATTCCCCCGAGCATCTTGTTTTCTGGGCTTGGCTTACCTCACATTAAGGGGTGACAGCGTCACCTGAGAGCAAGGCAGCAGCATTCGTTACACACATTGACGTGTCACACAGGACTGGCATTGGGACCAGCAGAGATGGTAGGCACAGCCCGTTTTGGCTTTTGCTCTTTGCTTTGGTTTTGAGCATACACGAGAGGATGATAATGAAGGCTTTCCTGTTCCCTTTGTTCCTTCTCTCTTCTGAATTAAATAGATTTGCTCCCGTTTATAAGCCTTCCATGGGTGTATCCTCTGAAACATTAATTACTGCCGACAGCTTGTTGAGTTGGAGAACATACTGAGAACATTCATTCTAGTTCTTGTCCTTCATCGTGCAGCAGATTTGAGATTCCTGGAACACAGCTGGTACTAGCAACACATCTAGGGGAGACTTGATCCTTTTCTCTTTTTTTTTTTTTTTAAATTTTTTTTTTTTTTTTTTTTTTTTTTATTTGGGGGGTGGGAGGGCTGACTTCAGAAGTGCTACAGATGCCACGGTCTTCATTTTCAGCATCTATCTGCTTTTCTGTGTTTTGTACTGAGTAGCCTTTAGCCAGACAATGAGTCTGGTAAACTGACTGTGGTTATTGGAATAAGTTATCAAATGGAAAGCATGGTTATAGACCAGGCATTAAGACAGACTGGGTTTTTTGTCATGCTCATCTAACCCTGCTGAGCTCACAGTTATCTCATGAGGGTAACGAAGAGTGGAGTGTGGTCAAGCATCTTCCTATGTCTCCTTCATGTGCCACTGAAAAAAATTAGACTGAAGGGCTGCACAGTATATTGGAAGGTAAAAACAAATGAACGAAAGAAACAAGTAAGCAAAAAAGCATTTTTTTTTTTGTCTAGTTTGACACTTAAATAAGCAAACACGAATTTGCTAGTAGTGATCACATGCAGCAACCTTAAAAGAAACTAGACAGGAGCTGTGTGGTATGGTTTTGGAAGGTGCATCTAAATGGGAGCTTCTTACTGAGACTTTACATTCACTTCTCACTCTGGTAAATGCTGGGAATCATTTTCAGAGACTCAATTCTTGAGCAATTTAAAAAAACAAAAGAGGGGAGTGGAAAGCAAAACAAGCTGTCTATAGCAAAGATGGTAAGCCAGTCGTTCAGGCACGGCAATAGAGAATGCCTCTTCCTGTGGGAGATGCAGAAAGATCATCAGCGTGACATGAGAGACTGCTCTCAACAGTCCTGTTACTTAAGAGCGTATGGTATTCCCTGGGAAGCCCTTAGATAATGGTTGTTAGAAGCTCTAATGTGGGGATAAGATTTAAAATCCAGCAACAGTGACTGGTTTCCTTGATGCTTTCCAAAAAGTGAAGTCTTTTATTTACTGTTCTTAAATTTTAACGTCTTTGTGAGGCTTGCTTCAGCTCTCTGTAGTGCTTTATAACTGCCTTGGAAGCTTATTTTCAGTCAGAATCAAAGGCATTTTTAAGAGAATCTGTGCAATTTGGTCTTTACTTTATTCTTTAACCTGAGGTGTTGCATTACATTTTTTTCACTTTTACCTCACCGATTAAAGCAGGATTAATTAATTTCTGATTACATGTGCATACAAAAAGATATGAACTGTCACTCATGCATGTGGAGATCTCTCATGTTCCTTCCATGTGTTCGAGTACTAGGCAATGAACGTGAGAACGATGCTTCCCAATTTTGTCAGCTACAAAATAGAACAATTTCATGTCTTAACAGCATTGAGCATTTGCCGTCCTTGATCAGAACTTAGATTTTTACGGCTTTTTACATTAGCTGTAACACTGATTTATTAAGTAATTATGTAACTTAAGTACTTCAGTTTAAAAAAAAAAATTAAAAACTTGTTCTCTTTATGTGTTCAGTGGAGATAGAGGTAAAAAAATAGGTATGACATAAAACAGAAAAGCTAAATAAGAAAAATCCAATTATTTTAAAAGTTCAGAAACAGAAAATCAATGAACCCTAAAGCCTCCAATTTTCCTTCTCCTTCTAATACACACAAAAGTTCTGCTTGATAGCCCTTGAACACACACAAATTCAGTCATGTTTATTTGCATGTTATCTACATTTGAAAAAAATTAAAATTAAGTGTAGCTTGCATTATCTGACAGTTTTAAAGGCTGTTTGTGCTGTCAAACTACTTATATCAGAATGCATTCACTTAGTCATCAGTGGTTGTCAGGCATTGACCCTATAATGTGTATTTATGACTATTTACTTTAAACCTAATAAACCTATCTGCTTCGTGAATCTTCTAATTCTTTACTAACTTAGATTATTATTAGGATTGTCTTCTGTTCCCTTACCTTTCTACCCTGCTTTTGCGATTCTGACGCTGGGGAAGATGAGTGAAAAAAATGGAGAGATAACAAATGAACCACAACATGTCTTGCAGTTAGAAAGTATAAATGTATTGAACATTCTGAGCATGTTTAGGCTCTAAGATCACCTTCATGTTCATGAGGTGATGTGTATGAGCTTTTGTGAGCAAAGATGAAGTGTGAATTTCCTAGAAATTGTATTTCTTGCACAGTCGCTTTAATTCTGACAGAGTATTTGAAGTGCTATAGTGATTTTGTGCATTGTGTCTCTCAAGCCAAATGTTGCTGCTGCGTGCGCTGTTTTTATAGTGCCAAATCTAACTCCAGCAGCGGTTTGGAGCAAGGGCATGAGGTGGTTCTGTTGTTACAAAAGAGCTTTTTGCAGAAAGAATGAAACAAACTTCCCAAGGAGATGCAAAGCTCTTTTCTGACTAATCACAGGTCTGCTGTGATTTCATTTTCTGGCCCATGATGATGCAGGAGTTCTATGTCCTAATCGCTTGGTGGCAACTTGATTAATGGAACTTAGCTTAACAATTTTCCTTGTCAGTGAAGCATTTACTGAATTCGGTAATAACCAGATGAGTTGCTTCCTCTTTATAGGGATTAATCTTGAAAGAGGATTCTTCTGAGATAAATATGATTGAAAGCATTTATCTAGCTTTATAATGGACACATGGTAGATCAAGAGGTAGATGGGGACATAGATATATGCTAGGAAACTAATAGCATACAGTCAAGTTAGTTGGCTGAAAATGCTTGAGGTTTCAGTTCTTTCTCCTTAGTTTTGTAACTGTATTTCTCTGTAATCCTTGATAGCTATGCAAACTTATTAATGCATCCAAAGTCTTTCCAGGACAAAGTAGAGATGATGGGTGTCACCTGCCAGAGCAGTCACTGGGAGCTTACTCCAGGGAAAAAGATGTGCCAAATAGGCTAAATAGGATAAAGTTCAAAAAGGAGAAAGATAGCAGGCATGAGCATACTGGGCTTAATTATGCCTCCCCTGTAGCAGAACTGTCGTAGGTGTGGGGAAGCGGTATGCTGTGGAGCATGGGTGCCTGGAGGCAATTATAAACTTGGAAATCATAACGCCTGCCAGGTACTGGGGGACGGGCAGCCGAGTGGAGGAAAGGATTTGCTGTAACTTTTAAAAGACACACTAAATCTTCTCCCTTACTTGTCATGTACATGGCAGGAAGATGGTTTTTTACCCTTTCATTCCCTATTTAGAAATGCTTGCTATGAACAGATGAGGGCTTTCTGCAGCACCTACAGCACTGTGTGACTTGCATGCAGGAGTCGTGGAAACTGAATTCTCTCCGCTCTTGTCCCTCTTTTCCGGTCCCTGTGGCACGTTCTCCCATTCTTACATGCTTTACGCAGCTAACTTGAAGCACCTCACTTCAGAAAAGTCACAACTACATTTTGGAGGGTTACTTTCTGAAACTTTGAATTGCTTCTATTCTCCCTTAAGGTGTTGCTAAGCAATGATTAGGTGTACCTGGCAGCTTCAGTGCTATCATTACACACAAGATGTGGTAAAAAGGAATATCGTTTATGTGTTTAAACTGCATAACTACAGAGTTGGCTCAGGGGATCATTACAGTTAGTGAAAAGAATGAATACTCTTTCTGAGCTACAGCATTTAAACCCTGATCTTATGACCAGTTTTTAGGATTTAATCCCATGGTTTGAAAATGAATTTAGATGAAGATGAGGTTGTCCTATGGTATTTGTCATAAGGCTTTTAAATTAAGCCCCCCATTAGATCCTACTTCTTTATCCACTCACAGCAAAAAGTTCAGTTCGGTTAGTGAAGCGTTGTGGGTTGTCGCTTCAATGCGGTATCTACAGTGTGAAAAGACCATTCCCTTAAATGTTAATGGAACGTCCCGGTAGTCCAGGGTCATTGATCTTTTTTTAGTGAACTTTGAAAACAATTAAAACCTCCACCTTTTTAGTAAATTAGAATGGTATACTTTGGTATTTCTTGCCAGGTTAGGAGATTGACCTCCTGTGGTTTGATAGAACTATTTAGTAGATGTCAATTTGCTGTATTCACAAGAGTAATTTTCTTATGGCTGTTCCACTATGGCATGTTAAAATCGATGTAAAAGCACATTTCTTTATAAATGTTACAAGGTTTCTGACTTCATAGACAAAAAGTTACTTCAAATACTACAAATTACATACTTTATGCTCTTTCTAAATACAAATAATCTTCTTGCTAATGGTTATGCTAGAAATTTAAAATGTGTTTGTTTTTATACAGCAAATGCCAGGTCAATATTCAAATATACACTTAAAGGTTTATGGCTGAGAAGCTTACAGCTGAAGCAATTTTTGTGGCTGAGATTAGAGTTTGCATTGGATGGGGAGAGCCCAATTCCCAGTGGCTTTCAAAAAAAACCCCATAAAAACCAAAACCAACTAGATCCAGGTAATACTTTTCCTTCCAGCAAGATCAGGCCACTTACATAACTGAGAATATAAGCCAAGGCTGAACATAAAATAACATACAGGCAGACTGAGTCAAAAGATTGGGCTTGGGAACTTTTCCTTGGAGTGTGGCAAAATGATAAATTGTGCAGTATAACTGTAATGGCACTGTATCCTTATTAGGTACTTGAGTCTGATGCCATTGCTTAGAAGTAAAGTAGGAAAAGACTGCAATGTGTTATTTGAATGAGATTTTAATCCACAGATACTGAGTTAATGCTGTAGAATTTAAGATGGTCTGTCAATTATTTATGATAAACTCTAAAATTAAAATATGATTTTCATGGTCTTTCACTATTTGGATTGAGTACTTGTCGAAAAGCTGCTAAATTAATCAGCTTTTCATTGGTCAGTTTTAGTATCTTGAGAGATGGGTATCCTTTACCAAGTAATAAATATATAAATAAGCCCTTCTCCTTGTAGCAAATGATTTTAAAGATGTGTATTTAATCGTCCCATGTATTATGCATGGATTTAACGGGGCTTTTCTTGGACTAAGCTGCCAGGGAGCTAGAAAACTATTCTCATCATAGTCAAGAAAATCTTAAGGAAAACTCCATTTTCAGGTTGGGCTGAAATACTGAAAGTCCCATGTTTGTAACTTGGGAAACCGGATGCTTATTCTGGGTGTGGGCTAATGCAGCCTCTAGAATCTTTTCTTTGGGTGTGCTGCTTTGGCAGTCTGTCACAGCACCACTAGACTGTCACTCTGTTTTCAGTTTCATCCTTTTTAATAAAAATGTTACATGTAAGACAACTTGTTCATTTTGTTCCTGTGCAAAGATAGCACAGTTAAAGATGCTGATAAAGACAGAAAGACCATGAGGCGCGTCATGGCTTACTGATTTCCAGTGTGATTATGGCAAGCAAGCGCTGGTATCTTATACCTGAAGAGGGAAAATAAGGAGGAAAGGCAGCTAACAGCCTTAGAAGAAGGCTTCCCCAGTGAACTCTTTATAGACTGTCGATCAATAGGAACATTTTATTTAGTCACCAGTAATAACTTGGAAGTAACACCAGAAGATAAAATTCCTGCCTGGCATGAAAGACAGATTTCATCTATACTCCCTACTGTCTCCCTCATTCTGTCACTTAGGGTCAGGATTAAAACCTTCGTGTTCTGGTCAGTCCCATAAGTGGAATTTAAGTCTCAGTCTCTCGTACAGTAAATTTGTTAATGGTTCCATGCCTGAAATGGATGCCATGGTGGTACTTCCCTTTAACATCTGATCTCTTCTAGATACACTCCAAGTATGAGAGACTTCTTTTGGTTTTTTTTGTTCTGAGTACATTTGAAGTTTTCTCCTCTTAGGGCTGGGTGCTTCTGGGAAGTTCAAAGAAATTGAAACATATGACTTATAGTCAGGTTCAAAACATTAGAAAATCACAGTTGGTTCATAAAGCTGAAAGTCATGTTTTGTTCAAACAAGTTAAAAATAAGAGGGGGAAAAAAAAACAAACAACACCAAACCACCCAGTCCTTTACTAAGCTTTCATGGCAGTGCATTGTCGCCTGTTGCCAAGACTACATTATCTCAATCCTATCAAATTTTATTCTTGAGATTTAAAGTCTTGTCCCATACCTTGCTTTCTGAGGAAGTCTATCTGTGCTTACTTAATGCAAAACTCTGTCTTTGAATATGGCAGATATTGTATGGGGCAGACAACTAAACGTGACTGGATGTTCCATGTAAAAATACCTTCCCAAGGCAAACTGATACCTTTTAGTCTTAAAGAAAGAAATGAAGAAAAAGTCAAACTGGTGCACAGGTTTGTCTCGAAGCTCTAGGAATTCTGCAAACCCTTTCATGTAATTGATAATCTGCACTGTAATCACCACTGAAATAGATACCTACTTGGTAATTTCGGCAACTGTGCTTACGTGGCTTTTGTCATATCCTGCCACTTGTTTCTCTTTATTGCAAGAGCTTGATTTCTCCATCTGTCTTGATGAGCTCTTGGTCCTTGGGGTACTATGTTGCTTGAGTGATTTGGCTTCTGGCAGAGGTTATCAGCGAGGCTGAGCTGGAAGACCTCTGCTCAGTGAAACCCTGGTGTTGGGTTCAATTGATAGCCTCAGTGTAGGACCGACCTTGCTGGAACTGTATGTTAACTCTGTATTGTAAATGCTGACCTGCTGTAGAAGGGAGAGGGCAGCTCTCCCTCCTGATCTGCTCAGACTGACACTGGGTATTTTGCAAGGCAGGAGAAAATAGCATAGAGCTTTTGAACAAGTGAATTTTTTTGTGTTCCTGCCTGAAGCTGCATGTCTTGAGTGGAAGCAGGATGTATTGATTTGCTGTAACCACCTATTGACCTCTGCGTCCCGAGCATCTGAGTTGCACAAGGGAACGCTATTCTTTTTATCTTTTTGTTGTTGTTACTTCTTGTTGTGAGTCACGCAAGATAGATGTGTGTATAAACAACCTGGTTCATTCACTCTTAAGGTTCTTGCTGCTGTTTATTTTTCCATTTTTCTTCTGAAAACCAACTTCTTTTCTCCTTTCTTTAGTTTGTGTTCCAAAGTCAGATTGTGCTTAGTATGACAGTTCTGCACTTTTTGCACATCATCTCAAGTATGAAGCAACTTCTTTATATAGTGTCTTTACACGTACTTAATCTTGTTTTGTAGGTTAAGGTCTGAAAGACTTTTATTTTTTTCTGAAATTGAACTTTAGAGCTGTGTAAGATCATCTTCAAGTTGATCAGATATTTTTCCTTCCAGAGGCAATCAAATAAGGTTTGTTTTTTTTTTTTCCTTTTCCTTACCTAGTTTTGGTTTCATTGATTCTGCTGGTTCACTTGTTTGCAGTAGCCTAACATTCAGTTACTTCTGAATTTATACTTGTTAAAAAGTGTGGGGGGGAAGGGGGGTTTAATTGATTCTTTGCAGTATTGAGTTTTTAGATGTACAATTCTGCTATTAGTTTTATAATCCCTGCATTAAGTGTCTTGCTAAACAATGAGGCTCTAAAGCCTGGATTTGCATGGCGTGCAGTTCTGAATCCACTCCTAAAACCAGCTGCTAGCAAAAGGGATCGTAGTTGTGTGTCACAGGCTGCTGTGCTGACCTTCCTTTTTCTACCAGTGAGAAAAGTGCTTTTCTGTGGATGGTCCTTGCATTTTGCAGGCTGTCATTAGTAACATTACTAATGGCTATAAAGTGCTGTTAGCTGGTTATATTATTTTTATCCAGTTTTATGTTATTATTTAAGATGTGAGAAAATGCACCAAACTCCTTTAATACTAAAATGTTCCTACAGAAGTTCCATTGCACATGATCTTCTGCAGCAGTGCCTTGAATGCATCAGCAGTACATTGCTCTCCAGTATCTTAAATTCCCATTTGAGGATCTTTGTATCTACAAGAGCATTTTGGAAGGAGGCTTTGTTACAGCACTGTTGGTGTTCTGCTTGTTTTCAGCTGAAGATCATGTATTTGCATGAGGGCTTACGCTCTCCGAATGAGAATTTCTTTAGACTCTAGCATTCAAATATTTCATCTGTGTGTGATCTGTGGCTTTCATTATAAAATTCCATTTTCCTTGCCAACAATGGATGCAGTTATTTTTATGGAAAATTATGACAAAGCTGATCAGGAAAATTTTAGTACTAGTAAGTAATGTAAAGCGGTCTTAAAAGGTATGTTGTGTTCCTGGAGCTTACAAACCAACATTGTCATGTCTACAGAATTGCTGCCTTTGTAGAGGCCATATTCAATATATGTCAATGTAGAGCTTATTTCAATATGTTGTTTTTCTTCCACAAATTCAGAATTTCTCAAATGCTGCAGTGTACTTTCGCGTGAAAGGGCCACTGAAAAAGTTGTCACTCGGTACAATTTTCAAAGCGGTTTTATTGGAAGCGTTGGTCGAATATTGTGAGTGTGTGTGTGTGTGTATATATATATACACACACTTGATTACCTTTTACAGAATTCTGCAAAATGGTACCTATCCACCTCAGAGGGCATTTACATTTGCATCTAATAGTGTTGAAAGATCTGGAATGTATGATTTTTTGATGACAACAGAAAAATTGGGAAACAAGTTATCTAAGTACGAAGCCTGAGAATAAATATAAAATTAATGTTGTATATTTGGATACAGTCCTGGAGTTATGAAGCCTCATTATAATCCAGCCTGACACCCATTTTCATTTTATATGCACTAGCACCTCTGAAGTGGATTTAAATGCTGTTTTCTTCCTGTTTTGCAAGAGTTTTTTTCTGCAAGAGCAGCAGAAAGAAGCCTTAGTGTGTATGGGAATCAGGATCCAAACTTTGTGTGTGTCTTGCAGGAGAAGAAAAAAGAGATTCTCAAATAGATAGTTAAATCTCTTGCAAGATGGTTTTACTTTCTCACTCTGTGGTTTTTTTTTTTCCTTCTGTAAGTGGTTAATTTAGAAAAGAACAGTATTTGAACATGATTTTAGATAGTTGCATTAATAATCGGGCTTTTTGCTTCCATAAGCAGTGGAATAAATTCAGCCAGTTTGGGCTGACCTGTCACTTGTGCAGTAAAGCTGGTCTAGTTCTGCTGCCTTTGTTTGGAAAACTTTTCTCAGTTTATTTTGCAAGCACTTTGGTGGTTTGTGTACTATGCCCACATGAAGCACACAGACAGGTGGCAAAGTACAAATAAAATAAGCAAAAATCTGGCTAATGCCAATATTTTAATCTTTTTTTTTTTTTCCCTCCAGAGTTTATTTTTAAAATCCTGACCCATACTGGCTATGTCAGTATAACCCACAAGTGAGAATAATTTTAAAGACCATTTTGCCATTGGTGACTTTATTAGTACTGCATATGACAGTGGGTGAAATAAAAAGAAAGTAAAAGCAAGACGTGATACCCAACATGGTCGTAGGAGAAGTAGCTATAACGGGTCTTGCAAGTGATGGGTTGTTGGTTTGGTTTTAATTATATGTTTTCTGACTTGCTGGCAACTCCCGCTTGAGCTGGTTTTGGCGGTTGGGTAATGTGTGGTTGTACGGAAAGCATTAATAGTCGCTTAAATAGGCCTTCCCATGCACGCAGGGTTTCCAGTGGGAATGGTTTGGAGGGGAGCAATTTCCTAGTAGCCACCCTTGGGGTGTCAGGTTTCCTGCGGGCGAGCAAAGGCTCATATGAAAGCAATCTGCCTGCGCCGGGTCTGCCCTCGCCAGCGGGCGCGTGGAGCCGTTGTGGAGCACTGGTTGCTTTTACAGCTCCAAAACCTGTTCAGTGGTTATACAGCTGCCTTTCCTTTTGAGAGGAAGGAAAAGGAGCAAGTGAAGGGTTTTGGTCCGGGGTTTCTGCAGCCTTAGGGGTGGCGGTGGTTTTCCAGCGGGAAGGCCTCCAGGAAGGGGGAGTGTGCTTGGCTTCAGAGCAGCACCGGGGCTGCTGGAAGGGAGGATGCCGATTACAATAATAAACAAATGCCAGCAATAGATTACCACACGGCTGTCAGAGCAGACAGGACCAAAGGAGGAGATCCCCAGCAAAGGCTTCGGAGGTTGCAGCAGGATCCTTTGCTGGAGACTTTTTTTTTTTTTTTCCCTAAACGAAGGAAGTGACTTTTTTGATTTCTTTTAACGGGCCTTGGCTGTTTGGCAGTGCAGCATCCCCTGGGCGAAGTGAAGCAGGTGGAAGGAAGAGGGCTGGAGGTGGTGTGGTTGCTGCCAGAGCAGCACCAGCCTGCTGGTGGCCAGCTGCGAGGAAGACAAGAGAGGAGAGGTGGCCTCCTGTCCAGTCATGCTGCCGTGTTTCCTAGGTTGAAGTGTGCCTCGTCCCATTACGACTTCTCTGAAAAACTGGCTTTTGGTGCTTTCTATAAACAGAAGTGTGTCTGGGGATTTTTTCTTCTTTTTTTTCTTTGTATTTTTTTTTTTTCCTCAAATGGAGCAACATGGAAGGACTTGCTCCTTCTCCCCACCCTCTGCATCCATCGTATACCAGGGGGGCATAGCTTCTCTTGCTCAGCGTCATTGAGACCAAACATTGAGCTTGAGGCCTGCAAGAAGCGCTTGGAGTCTGCAGGCCGTTTCCGAGGTGAGCTGGAGGCAGTCCTGGCCAGGCGTGGAGACGAGAAGATTCCCCCAGCACCATGGGGCCGGGTTAACCCTGCAAGAAGCATTACCTGGCATCAGCGGCTCACCCCCAGGTGCCCAGCCCGTGGGGAGGAGCCGGGACAGGGAGGCTGTGACAATGGTGTGGTGTGAACTGCCCCTGGGGGAACACGGCCTGAGAGAGGGGCACACGCAGGAGCTCCTGGAGAGTTTTGAGACAGTATAGGTGGAAAAAGAGAGAAACCTTCTGAAGGCTATAGACCTGGCTTGGAGGACGTACCAGGAAAATGTAGGCTTCGGGGGACGCTTAATGATGATTGGCCTGAACTTCAGCTTATGTGAGCTGCTGACAAAATTTGAAAAGGTATGATCACCAAAGTTTCATATATTTATGCCTTTGAAAAAGGTTATGCCTTTGAAAACTACACAACTACACAATAAAAAGGGCAGGCTGATGTTAAACTTCGTTTTTCTGTGTTGCTGTTAAGGTCCTAATGTGACCCCTGTTTGACCACCTCTCAAATATGGTGGTCTAGTGCTGCTTCTCTTCCCATTTCAGGTCCTACCAAGATTAGTTTTAGAGCTCTAACTGTGGTTATCTTCTCTTTTTATTTTTTTTCTCTTTCTGATTTTTTTTCAAAGGAAATGATAGGAAAGTTTGGACTTTCCAAGTCAAGAGCATAAGGGGACTTTCCAGGGTGCCTCTGACTGTACTTCAATATTGATATCAAGGAAGTGCTCCACAGTTTGCTGTTAAATTTCGTTGAATGTTATCTTAGTCAAATTGGAAGACTTTACGATGGCTTTTATAGGTAGGATTACTTCCAATGGATGTGCCACTTTTCCCATCATTTCATCTGTTCTTCAAGCTAGTTACTCTTTCTCTTACCAGGACATTTGGTAAGACAGTAATGCCTCGGTAATACTGAGAGGCAGGCGGCTTGGCTTTGCAGTGATTACATTGATTAGTGAGAGACATGAGACTGTTCAAAACCAGATTGTTTTCATCTAATTGTCAACACTTCCGATGAAACCTGGATCGTATGTTTGTAACCGTGGTTAGCTTGGCTTGACATATACTGTATTTTCTTTTGGATTTTTAAATCACATTTCTCCATACAAATTTCCTGTGCCCTGCAAGAACAGAGTCTGTAACAAAATATATAGTAGTTTGTTTACACATTAAGATAAAAAAAACCCATAAATACAGTGGTCACAAAGCAGGAGAGAAGATTGTAAAGCCTGATTCTGTGGTTTTCTGTCCTGAAACTCTAAACTTCAGTATGTTTGGGGGTTTTTGTAATACAAATCAGTACAGGTCACCAGAACGGTGGCATAACGGGTATTACTAAATGAACGTAAAAGTCTCAGAAAATAGAATTAAGGTGCTTTTCTTTTTTTGTTTTGGGTTTGTACAATGATTTCGGTTAACTTCAAAATCATAAGAAGCCTGGGTCCTCAGAAGAGTGTGGTAAACTGGTTTGCATTTGTTGGGTTTTTTTAAACACTTGTATTTTTACTTTCCTACAGTAGCAAACTTTGGAGCTAACGAGACAGATACTGTTCAGAATCCCACCAGCCTGACTCTTTGAAGAGTAGCGAATAGTAACAGGGAAAGCATTTGTGACCTGATTTCTTCCCTGTGTAGATCACTTGCTCCTTTCCTGCTCCCGGTCTGTCAGCTGGGCTTCACTCTTCTCCTGTAATTGCTGCTGGTAGCCTGTAAAGATTAGGACACATGCTGGACTCTGAGATGCTTCATGATGTGGTTAAGACAAAATTTTAGAGACCAAAGTTTCTAACGTTTTTTGAACGATACAAGCCCTGGCATTTGCAGACTCCAGGCTCTCCCCTGTGATTTTGAATATTCCAGTGTCTTGTTTCATCTCAAAGGAACTGGTCTCGCAATTCTCAACAAACCCAAAACTTACAGCTCCCACAGCTTTGCTGTATTCCTTAGCTTGAAGCTTACTGTGTCATTTTGTTTTCTGCTGTGCTGAAATTTGTAACACAATGTAGGAGGTTGCTTTGGTGCTGGAGAAGAAAGTTAAAATTTTAGTTGGGGAACTTTGACCATAAATTCTAACCTGTGCTTCTTTAGTAAGTTTTCTTTTTCTTTTTTTTTCTTTTTGAGCAAGTTCCCCTCCTCCTCCCCTGCTTCATCTCTGCCCCTCATGATTCCCTGCACACCCATCCTGTTCTTCCCAACTGAGGAGTTTGCTGCCAGGAGAAACAGCGTTACGACCGTCATCCTGGCTTGCAAGCTACTTCCAGCTTTCTGGATTCATTAATATATGTTGCAAGGAGAGAATTATGAGTGCTGTTACTGTGGCTGTAATGCAGAAGCCAGATGGCTTTTGCAGAAGCCTGCGCGGCACTCCCTGCCTATGCAAAAACAGAGTCGCGTTACGCTGTAGTGGGCAGGGCTGCTTTGGCTTTGTTCAGTCGCAATTATGTGACCACTGGCATTAGTATTAACAGATTTATGGTGCCCCTCAAATGTTGACCCGGTGCCACGTGACGGAGCCCCAGAGGTTGTCGAAGGCAGGCTGGCATTCTCAGCCTTCCTGAGTGCACCATCATTCTTGTGATGAAATGAATCCTTACCCACACCATATGTCACCCATTCAGGTACTATCCATTAGGTTTAAGTGCAAGTCAAGGCAGCTTTTTGGAAACTTGGTTTGTCAGTGCAAGGCTTTTGGTAGTACAAGCATTTGAAAATTACATGTGAAAAGTATCCCAAAGTGGGTTTTCCCCCGAAAAGTTGTGGTTTTTTTTTTTATTCCTGAAATATCTGAGAGCTTAAGTAGTAATTAAATTTCTGTCATAGCTAAAGCCAATTGCTTTTGTGACTTGCTTTGATCTTATACTACAGTCGCAGTGGCTGTAGTGATACCCAGTGTGGTCTGTGTATGACACTTCAGAGAGGTTTAACGTCTGACTTTATACTCACTTCTGCCACTGGTGGATTTATGATAATGGCAATTCTGCCCAAGGGTTTTGCATGTGTACTGTTCGTCTGAATGTGAATTCATTATAAACCGATTGCTTAACAGCAACTGCCACTGCAGGCCTCTGAAACAGCAGATGGGATGAGCTTTTCTAAAGTTATGACTGTCCTCTGACACCAGAGGGGAGGCTCCCTGGATGAGATGAGTACCTGGATTCTTCAGACACTTTTTTTTTCCAGATGTCTCTTGTTACAACATCATCCCTCTCTCCCTGTTACCCCCCCAGCATTTGTAAGAGAGAGCACAATAAAAATCCCGTTTCCCTTTCACAATGGGCACTTTCATATGCATGTGTCGTGCCCTAATTCTTACTCCCTCCTTCAGAGTCATCAAAAAGTGAAAAGCTCCAAGTGAAGCGGAGGCTAAAGGGAACATCTGACACAGCAGTGTTCCCAGAGGCAGTTGGCAGCAGCAGGTAAAATGTATTTGGTTTAATATAGACTAAACAATCTGCTATTTTAAAAAAATTGAAAAATCCATTCCCTTGGTACCTGCTGTGAGACCTCAAAGACAGATGTTCTGGCTGTCTGTGGCATACAGTTACGTCCTTAGGTTGGCACTGATGTTTTTGTTCCAGCCGTTCCAGCTGGAAGAGTTTTCTGGAGATATTTGGTGAGCAGTCATCACCTTTATTCCTGACCTCTAAAAGAGGCAAGTGCAGCATTTCTGTAACCAAGTCTTTGCTGACTTGAATGTTGCCAGTGAAGGCAATGGGCAGTCATTTTTGTGGGACTTGCAATTCCCTCTGCTTGCCCCAAGTCTGTTGTCTTATTCCAGTCACAGGCATGATTTGTATTGGGTGGAAGAAGTACAGAACTTTGCTGGGGAAAATACAGTTTTTCCAGCTGTTTTTTATTCATGAGGAGTCAACCTCAACCCTACAAACTCCTCATAATATCTTCATGTGGTTCAAAAGCCACATCAGTTTTCCTGTTCTGTGGCTTGTACCTGGGGATTAAAATTACATAGCAGTCTGTGTGGCAACACAAAATGCTGCTAGTCTTGTGGCACAGCATCAGCATTAGACCTGCACGTCCATTTCCTACAAGCCATGTGTAATTTGTGTGCCCTAACTTGCCATCCCTTTTCTTTATAGAAATTCAGTGGAATTCTGTTTCCTAATAAACATAGTTAAAAATTGGGGTGTAATACAGATTTTTGGTGTGTATAGTGGGTTTAAAAAACATTGGAGTAAAACATTAGCAAGTCTTGTATGTAACTGTTTTAAAAAAACCCGTGAAGTTATGATTTGGTACAGAATGTTACTGACTTTTTTCATAAGAGAATAAGTGGAATTTTGTGTCACGTCATATGTAGTAAAAACTTGATTAAGGTATCTTGATAATAGAATCTGTAACATTATAGGAACATCTGTTTATTTACCTTACAGAAGAAAATGACTTCTCTGTTTTAGATCTTCGTGCCATAAAGCTCAAGTACTCTAGGATTCTTAATGGAGAGAATGGAATAGAGTAACACATTGTGTGTTATAAAATGCATCATTTCTTCCATTTTAATTTTGGTGAGGAAATGTGGAGTTTTCTTTTTTTTTTTTTCTTCTGTTTTTACTTTCAACAGAAGAGTTCTGGCCCTTTAAAGAGGAAAATATTTTGCCTGTGTTAATGGCAATGTACCAATGAAGACAGTATAAACAAACAAAATCTAAAAAAACATGAGTGGAAGTGAATATGCTAGCAGCTTAGGGGGTTGTGGAGTGAATTAGAGGCCCTTTGGTCTCATCATTCAGAAAAAAAGGCACTAGAACGCCCATCCTCATGGGAATGCTGTTGGTTTTGGGTTGGGTTTTCTTTTTTTAATCCTTTTTAAAAGACATTTTTTGGTCTTTATAAAGAATTAATAGTTTCCAAAGGACAATTATGTCTACTGTTGAAACTGTGCAAAATATCCTTGCAATCTTTAAGGAGGGGGAAAAAAAGAAGTTTGATAGCTGGTTGACGTTGGAGTTGGAGTCACAAAGTTTGGTTCTGTTAAAATCTTTGTCATATATTTTCTTTCACCCTGGGCAAGTCACTCTAGTCTGCCTTCAGGCTGTTCCAGTAGCAACTCCAACTGGAGTCAGCTATGATTCTGGGTCCTCTTCAGAATTGCCATCTATAGCATTACTGAGCGTCACCTACCATATTTATACATTCTTTAAAGACATGTTCTTCAGTTGTCATTATATGATAATTTAGTATTTTATTTGATTGAAATTAAAGCAAGAAGTAGGCTGCTTATTATGGAGACAAGCTTTAAAGCAATCCAAGCATAGAATGAAGGCTTGAATCCTGCAGGTAAATCATCTGCCATGAGAGGGGTAAAGAGGGAGAGAAGCAGAGTCATCTAAGGCTTCAGAATGGAGATAAGGGGATTTTGAAATCACTAAAGTGGAAAAGACAGGCAGTGGTTTGATCTTAATTCTTAAAAGGAAAGTGGCAATCTTCTAAAATAGACTGGCTAGGGTTAAGTAGATATGTAAATATCAACCTAGTTAAACTTTCTCCTTTCTATCTTTCAAAACTTTGAAACTTGCACCTTGATTTATATATAGTATGAATTCTTTCCTCGAAGAGCTTTCTTTTAATTTAGGACCTTAATTTAGGACCTTAATCCTGCAAGCACTTGGGCATGTAAACAGATCTGTTGACCTCATACCAATAAATTATCAATCCAGTTTAACAGATATGTGCACAAAAGTATTTGCAAAATTAGCAAAATATGGCATCTCTATAGTAATACCTCCAAAAATTAAGTTGATATAGCTATGTAACTGCAGCTTGAGAACTATGAATTTCTGATGGCAAAAAGTCCTTCTCTGTTTGCAGTGTATTTCTTCTCTTTGTTTTTGTCTTTTTGTTTTTCTTCACTTTGTTTTGCATGCACTGGGAACGCACTCTGGCCCGGATCCCTTTTGCATTGGGCTAAGGGCGATAGTGTTTCATGGCTGTATCCCCCTCTTTATGTTGCAAAAGCAACAGATTTTTGTTTCCCTACCCCCTCCACCTTCTGTATTCTCCAGTGTGTTGACCCTGTGACTGTGGATACACAAGCTTTCATGTGATGGTAGGGGATTGTTTATAATTGTTTTAAAGTACTGAAAAATTGAAATTGGATTAACTCTTATTAGAGTTAATCCTAGTTGGGGCCTGAGCAGGGAAAATCAACTTTTTTCATCCCTTTTTGCCACATAGAGGACGATGGAGAAGAATATGGAGAATCAATGACCAAGAAAAAGGCAGGAGAAAGAGAAATAATAGATCAGGATGAACACAAATTGGGATGTGTACAGAATGGAAAAAGTTGTTCTTCCCACTTTGAAATAAATTCTAAGGGAGGGCAACCACAATGTTTACATGTTCTCTTAAGAATTAAAGATTACGATAACGCAGTGAATAAATATTACTACCAATTGCTACCAGCTGCAGCAATCCTGGGACAAGATGGGAGCCCATCATTCTGTTAGCCTACAAACAGAGAACACCACCTGAGTAAAAATCTTCAAGATCTTTTGTATCATTATTTGGGAATAACTAACTTAATGGGTTGATCTGTTGCTGTTAGCCATCTTTCACATCCCACCTTCCTGCTGCACTTCTTCCCTGTGCATGTTGATGTGGGACATGTTTGGATTTCTCTCCCTCTTTTTTTGTGAGGGCTGTGATGCACTGGCTTTCATTAACTTTAGTATCAGTCCTATAGGTTTATCCATCAGCTGGCAGTGTTTTGTTTGTTGTTTTTTTTTTTTTCCTGGAAAATGGAAAATAGAAAAGAGAAAGAGAAGTTAATTAGTGAAGCTGATTCTTTGAACTGAGCTATCACAGCATGGCCATCACAGATGGGACTCAGGAATGTGAACAGCAGATTTACTGTGCCTTAATCAATGTAACATGATGACTGGCAAATGCAAGAATCAAGCCCATTTTGAATGAAACATTTTTAAGCGTGCATGCTTAAGTGTCCTCTCAAACGTAATCCAATGTTTTATGAAGGTTGTCAATAGCTTTAGAATGAATACTGTGATTGTAGAATGGAAGATTAGAGATCAGTTTGTTTTCAAGTTGTAAGCCAAGTTTTCTTGTGCAACTTTAAAGAGGTATAGAAGTGGATTTGACATGACTGGGCTTTTGTAGTACAGATTAGTGGACAATTAATATAGTACCTGTTGGACATGCTTGTATCTCCTGCTGTGTGGACTTGAGCTGTTTTTCACTGGGTCTGCTTATGTGTTGGAGGCCTAAGGACAGGAGCTGCAAATGCTTTCAGATAAGCATCTGATTTAACTGATGATTATGCTGTCTTGGGTTTGCCGTTGCTTGTGTCTATTTTCAGAGTGGTGATTTTTGTCAGGATGGTTTAAAGACACTAAAACTGGGTTCTCACCCCCACCCCCCCACCCCCCAGTTTTAAAGTAGTGAAACTCAGGGCAAAAAATAGGTAGTTGTCCAAAGTCGCATAGTAGCTCAGCTGGAGAGCCAGACCTTTACTGATGCCTCCCTCCCTCTCCCTCCCCCTGCCCCCTTACCTCCCTGTCTCTCTTCCCCCCACTTCTCCAGCTGTATCCTTACTTCTTTTTACTTTCTTCCCTAACTGAAGAAAGCTTTCATGCTGTCTCAAATTCATAGCTCCTTTTCCACTGTTTCCAACTATCAACTGTGGATGTGCAAGCATCCATTCTAAGATGCAGGACTAAGACTACATCTTGAGGATTGGGAGGTACAAGAGCCCCCTCCTTTTCTGCTCCTGGGAACGGATGGAGATTACTGAAGAATTGTCTGGAAGAATGAAAACCTTTAAGGGATTTCAGTTACTGAATTTCTTCCTTTGCAAAAGACATTTTGTTTATGTCTGCATCAAGTTTCTGTCACAATCTTCGCTGATTAATCCTATTGAGACAGCCAGTATGCCTCCTGGCTCTCCACACGTTTACATTGCTCTGTTAGAGTATACATAGATGTACGGATGCTGGAAAGCATTGGTGGTGATGCAGGAAGTTTTGTTTGCTCTTATGATGTGTTTCAAAAATAATACTGTGCTCGGTTAGATGAAGACAACATCTGTAATTTGTTTCTTCAGGCAGATGGTAGATCAGAGAATAAAGTATGTTTAATTTCTAAGGGGAGGAGAAATGAGTGAACTGAATTGAAATCACAAGCACTTCTTTTTCTTTTCGGTATTTACTATGAAATTCAGATTATAATTCATCCTGCTGTTTTACGTCTACTTCTCCATATATTGCAGGCCATGGTGTACAGTAGTTTAATTGTAAAAATGGGCTTGTGGTAGCTGTAGTCATTTAGCTGCAGGTTTTAATTAAAAGCTTTCATTGCATATGACCTAAAGCACTACATAGAGTTGGAATTTCACTGGGCTGTGTAAAGTTTCTGTAATCTTTTATTTCAAAGAGGAAACAGACAACGTAGCTAAGGCTGAATCTGTGTAATAGCTGAGCAGGAAACTATTTCTAGTGCATTTGCAAATGCTGCAGTGTGTGAAACGCGTGGGAGGACAGTAGACAATTAGTTACCTTCAGTGGTACAAAAACATGCAGAGAACTTACTGTTTATAGTTCTAAGGCATGTTTCACAGTCACGGATGACTTTCAAACTCCTTTTCTCACACTTAAGAGAGCTAGACCTTTTATAATGATGTTAATAGGGTTGCAGGTTTTCCCCTCTGCATCTCTTCCAAGGCACCCAAGAAAGTCAGACTATGTGGCCTGTCCTAGTGCTTCAGAGTCCTAATGAGAAAAAGCTCTCCCTTTATTTACAGAACTAAGATGTTTGGGCTTTTCTTGCTGATATTTCAGGACATCCAAGCTGAGATTGATGCCCATAATGACATCTTTAAAAGCATTGATGGAAACAGACAGAAGATGGTGAAAGCCCTGGGAAACTCTGAGGAGGCTGCCCTGCTCCAGCACCGGCTTGATGACATGAACCAGCGCTGGAATGACCTAAAGGCGAAGTCGGCCAATATCAGGTAGGTAATGAAAATATCAAGATGTGAATGGGGCACAGTTGCTGTCTTCTAAAAGGCTTAAGATGTTTGACCATGGCATCTGTAAAGGACCCGTGAACACAAATATAAAAACTTGGTGCAGTTGCTCACCATGCAGGCTTGTTCTTTTCTCTCCAGAGCTGTGCAGTTGTAATTTGCCAATCTGTACTAAATTTTCCAGAAAGTATGTCGAATCTTTTTGTAAATCAATAGCAACGCCAGTGAAGTAATTTTGTGAATCCGCAATTACTGTGAGGAAAATCAGGGGTTTGGTTTTGTTTTTTTTTTTTTACCACTGAAATGAATGATCTGATAGGACTTCCATTTTAAGTATCTTGATCCATATTAGTAGTAAAATTGTTTTTTATTGCTGCTATTCACTTAGGAAATGTTTTAAAATTCATATTAATCAAGGAATGCATGTTACAGTTTTTTGACCCTACCAGTGCCAGGCTCACTGACTGTCCAAGTGTAGTCATTAAAATCTTTGCGTTGTCCTTTTGGAAGTAGATATTACCATATTCATTAATGTGAATAAAATTCCACATTAAAATGAATTACATAGAAATGGATTTCTAGAGCTTTTCATTAAAACTGCTTGCTTGTTGATTAAAGGAAACTGTTCTTTTAATAGAACAGAACAATGTTAAGCATTCATATGAATTTTCTAAAGGCCAAAAAAGTGAGTTGAGCTTGGAATTCAGGCGCAAGAGTTTGAAAGTGAGGTAGAGGGGAAAATGTGACATTTACTTTTTGTCTCCACTTATGCCATCACCATGTGAAACAGTTAAGCGAAACGAGTAAATTGGCTCCATGAAAGCCCATGGGAAGAGCTTGAACCAGAGGAACCAGGCAGTTTCGGGGTGGGGGTGGGGGGTGTTACAGAGCCTGGCCCCACTACACAAGCAGTTTCATGCAAGAGCTATTTAGCTTGGGCTGTTATGAGCTCTAGTCACCATGAGAGAAAACATGCTCGTAAGATAATAACTTGGCAACTGTGGAGTTCTAGCAAGAACAATTCAGCTGCTTGGCCTTTCCTGGGTTTGATCATAATTTGGGATAAATTGATGGCAAAAAAAAGAAGAAAGGCCTTCAAGCCATTTACCCTGGCCAGCTGTGAGTTCCAAGGTAGCAATACAGAGACAGTGGTTGTGCAGTGAATGCTCGAAAAAGTGGGAATACCGGCTCTTCTGAATAGGGACCCATCTTTTCACTTCTGTGTAGATATGGCACATGTATCCCACTGGGCAGCGTTAAGGTTTGCAATGTTTGTTGTTACTCTGCTGCTTCCTGCAGTGCTGCAGGGCCACGTGTCACTGAGCTACAAGTAGAAGATAGATAGATAGAAGAGAATGCTGGAGCAAATATGAGAGAAGTAAATTAACCTCTCAAATCTCAGTCACCACTGAAAGGAGCATAGCTTTTCTGAGCTCATGTATTTTGCCCTGTTCTTTGATTGCAGTTCACTTTTCTAACTCATGCAAGAGAGATGAAAGCCTTCATAGGGAAATAACAAAGCATAGAACTGGTATGAAGTCAGTGTGTTGATGTAGCTGTTTGCCTTCAACTTTTGCTTTCTTGCTGTACTTTATTTCAAGGATGAATTGGAAAGCAAAACTCTATGGATGAGTCTTGTGAGAACAGCATATAGCCATGTTAGATGCTAGGACTGTAGATTGAAAAATCAGATTGTTTTGTTACGAGTTTTAGCTTGGGATAATGCTTCTAAATTCAGGTTTGTCTAGGTTTTTTAGAATATTTTCAGCTATGTCTACATTGTGATTATGTTGATTTTATTTTTTTTTTTATTTTTATTTTTGGTTGATAAAAGTACTGTTGTCCCTTAGGGACAGTGTGAGTTTTTCTTCATCACTCAGTCCTCAGAGCTGATGGTGCTGGTCACTGTGGTGACTTTACTTCCTTGCTGACTGTAACCAAAGGGAGTTCCAAACTGGAAAAGCAGTACTCTCATGACGTATTTCTAAATGCACAGAAACTGCTTAAAATATACTTGTAGTGACTGTGACGCCACCTGGGAGGACTACATCTCCCCTTGAAATTACTTGTAGACTTATTCACGCTTCTTTCTTTTTGTATTTTTATTATCTTATTCCCAGGAAGAAAACAAAGCTGCAGATTTGTGTGGGTCTGCCTTTTAAAGCTGAGTGTTTAGGAGAGATTCTTTCCTCCTGGGGCAGAAAGTGCAGGGGTGTTAGTGTTTGGGGGAGGGTAGAAGTAAAAATATGGCAGAAACAGAGAAGGATTCTCTATATTTAGACCACCCACCAGTCTTTTTATTCCATGTGTTCCCTTGCTGCTCAGCAGGGAAAGCGTTACCTCCATAGCAGAAGCAAAAGCTGAGGAGGTTTCCAGCTGTGAAGAGAGCCTCTTGGGGTCAGCAGAAGGGGAGTTATGTCAGAGCTCCTACTCTCCTGGATGATTTTATTCAGCCTGGATGGAGGGGGCTGTGCTCTCAACCTGGTCAGCTGCATGGGAGCATCTGTGTTTTTCAGGCTCATCCAGGATTCCCTTAGCAGTCCTTTTGAATACCAGGTGGTTGATGCTGGGGAATAGCGCTCCAACCAGTGCTCAGACCTGAACAATCGTCTATAACTGACCTGTATTTTTATCAGAGAAGATTCTTAAGCCCCCACTTGGCTTGGCAAATCCTTGAAGGTTGCCAATTCGTCATGTGAGCACAGACACCTGATGCTTTGTTTGCAGGTTGTGTAGTGGTAGAAGTACCAATTCCAAAACAAAGGCCAGAAATCCTGTCTTTGAAAGCAAAAAAGCATGAGAAACGTTTCAGAACCTCAGCATAATCAGCTCTCTTTGATAGCATCTGTATGAAAAATTTAAACATGATACTAAAACTCTATGCTGAAATGCAAATTGGAGCATATCTTGGTTTCCTTGCTCCTGTGCAGCATTTGCTTTGCATGGGGTTTACTGAATGTCTGTGCCTCTGCTCCCCAGGAGAATTGAATGCTTGTGTACTCTTCAGCAGCTGCTGCATCTCGCTTTTATTTTCAGTATTGCTTCTGATAAGATTAGGAGGGTAACATTCAGGAAAAATCCAGACTGATGTGATATGTTTTTCCCCTGTGTATTTTTTTTTTCCCCTTAATGTCTTTTTGACCTTTCAAGAGAGAACTTAGCTCACTTGTGTTCAGAGAAGAATTTTAAGGCCCCTGTTGGTGAGATCCATTTCCTCCCTGCCCCTTACTGCTCTACCCCCACAAGTTGAGCTTGCACTGGACTTTGAATCCATGTGCTAGTGATATTTTGCTACTGTCATTAATCTGGCAGGCACACGGGTACTCATTAGTGTTAAATTACAGTGCTTTTAATCTAGTATCATATACAACATCATTCACGTTAATATAAAATTATTTTTTTTCACTATTAATATTCTTGCACTGAATGTTAAATTGACAATGAGTCACCCTTAAATGGTCCTTTAACTAGTTGCAGGAGTTTTTTTCCCCTTACAAAATTCCAATTCATTTTGTATACAAGAATTCCACTAAATAATTAGAGCGGAATCCTGAAGCCTCAGAGAGTGCCAGTTTTTAGAGGTGAGAGCTACTTAAATGTGCTAGATACACTAATAAGTCACAATGAATAGATTTCACTGTCAAAGCGAAACAAAAAGCTAGAGATCTGAACACTTTATTTGTGGTTGCTTCTAGAAATTCATAAAGATGCTTTATTTTTGTAACAATTTCTGGGTCTTAACAGCAAAACTGTAAATTCAAATGTGGGCTGCCTTGGCTTACGTGAAAGGGCAATGTCTCTCCTCTGGCTGATTAATAGGGAGTATAACTCTGGTTTCACTTCCAGAAGGGAGGGCTGGTTCTGAGTACCTAGCACCTGAGTGGGTAACATATGCAGTGTTTTGCAGGTTGATATTTCTGAGGGCGTTTTCAATGGGATGTCAAGCTAGTTGCAAAAAGGAGAAGGTGGACACGGTACGTGGACCACCCTGTGCGTGGCTGGGGGCTTCAGGGGCCAACTATGATGAATGCTCCAGCTGTGAAGCAGGTACCTGGTGCACTAACATGCTGTGAAGTCGATACCTTCTGTTTGGGAAGAACAAGTTGGTTGCCTTGAAAGTAATTCTGGCTAGTGAGTATTAAAGAACTGAAAAGAGACCAGGACAGCTGAGACAGTTTGTTTCACTCAGGAGCTGCAAACCAAGGCTGGCAGGATGCTCTTCCCCAGTGCACGTATAACCACAAATGCAACAGCTCACTTGTAATTCACTGCAGAACAGGATGCTGGCTCAGCTCTTAGGCCTGGGCTACAAGCAGCTGGCTTGAATTCAGTGTTGAGAGAAAAGGTATCAGTGAGAGCAATATGGGACAATAGAAACCGTGATGCACAAAATTGTAGGCAGTAAAACGTTGCTTCTGGCAAGTACTTCGGTCTTTCCCCTCCCCCCCCCCGCCCCCAAGTAGTTATCTAAGAACTTTCCTGAATGGAGTGAAGGAGAATAGGTTCCTCTTCCTAAAGGTAGTTAGTTTATCCTTTTCAGAAATGTGATAATCTGCAGGTTGTTTGTATCTTCACACACACACACACACACACACACGCTTTAATGGCTGCTTTTTTGGTTCATCTATCCTACTATTGCTGGGAGATCCCAGTCCCAGCATACCCAAACCTAAGCTTGCCTTGAAATTAACCTTGCAGTACATCAGCCCTTCAATCCAACTGTTGTCAAATCAGTCCCAAACATCTACTCAAATGCCCTTTGAGACAGTAATACAAGAGAAGCCAGGTGAAAGTTTCAAGATGTGAGTTACAGTGAATCAGAAGAAAATATAAAAAACCATGCGCAAAATAGGAAAGGGAAAATGTAAAGCTCAGTTCCCTCATCTGTCAGAAGTGGGGCAGGAAGGTACAGAGCTGGTGTCAGACTACACTGAAAAGGACAGCTCTACTGCATCACCTGTGCAGAGAAAAAGTTGTTGTTTACTGGTATAAACTAAGTATATGTTGGTCTTGAATGAATCCCTAACATAGAATGACTGCAGTAAATAAAGGGTTGTTGGTCGCTGTTGACGATTTCCCCACAGCTGTGTAGGCATTGCAAAGAGAAGCCCATCAAGTCAAGGTTATTTTTGAAAAAGATAGAACAGGGTATTGTGGAATCTGGGGAGGTTGTCAATTAAATCGAGGGACAGATTCACTGTGTTAATCCTCTAGTAACTCACCATTGACTAAAGATGATGTATTAAATAAGCCATGTCACTGATATTTGCAGCAGCACAGGCAATTTACTGTGGGAGAACTTGTTGCTTTCGTTGCTGGAGAGTCAAGGTCCTGGCATGGAAGAGTTCAGTTTTGCAGTGCATTAGCTCACAAAACGATGCTTGTACTTCGTGCGCTGTGGTGCTGAAGTCACAACAAAACACAGCATTTCTTTATGTTGCTTAGATGTGCAGTGTCGACAGTTGTATATAAGTTAAAGCATCAGGTGCATATTTATCTGTGCTCTCCCATTTTTCCTCTGCTTGTTTTGATTTGCTGTTCAAACTGTTTTGAAGCAGAGGGGGTTTTTAACACAAAGTTTCTTTGTAGTTAAACACTTGAAACATTCCTGTCTTAATGATGGAACAATTTTATTTATTTATTGTGTTCCCATGCTGGTTTTGTTGTTGAGGGCTTTAAAGGTGCTTTAATGTTGTTTCACAGGGCCCACTTGGAGGCTAGTGCAGAGAAATGGAACAGATTGCTGACATCCCTGGAAGAGTTAATCAAATGGCTGAATGTGAAAGATGAAGAACTAAAAAAGCAAATGCCTATTGGAGGGGATGTTCCAACCTTACAGCAACAGTATGACCACTGCAAAGTAAGTTCCTTAAGTTTTATAAATAAATATGCTACTATGAGTAATAGAATCAAGAAAATTTGCATGCAGGAGAAATGATGATCAATTCCTAGTGACTAATTTATAGAAAAAAAGCTTTAGGTCTCCACCCCTTTTGCTTCCCCACCTTGACCAGTAAAGCACAACTGAGATACTCTCTATAAAATTTCATCTGAAGGATTTCTGATACATATGTTCAGTCCAAACACATTTTTTAATGTTTCCTGATGGTTTGGGGTTCCTACAAGGTAGAACTGCTATTTTACTCTTAAGTAATGTTAAGGCAGGCATACAAAAGTGAGAACTGAACAAGAATTGTGAAAGCAATGCTGAATGTAAATTCAATAAAATTATGTAAGTGGCTTTCTAATGTTACTAAATTGACTGGTGATAGCAGTCCCCCGCCCCATGCAGATTTATTCTGCAAAGATGACTCAGCTGTTTTTGAGAACTAAAACTTACCTATGCCTTGTACTGTTGTAACTATAACACACTAGTCCAGCTCTCTGGTTTTGCTAGTTCTGTTCTGGTTTTGTACATAATAGGGTATTGATTCCTAGGGATTTTTTGACAAGAAAAAATTCTGTTGCATCTACCACATATCTTCGTGTAGATTGTAGAGTCTGTCTTACCAACTCTGATCAGTAATAAAGTAAGGACGTATTTGCTGTTGGACAAATTCATTCTAGTAAAGCCGATTCCATTTTGTCATAGTATTTGTTCTTCTGTATAGTGTGAAGAGAAAGAGAATAAAAGCAGCTTTATATAGCTAATTGCATAACGACTATGTTCCCCGCTGCCAACACAACACTGGTGTCTAAACACCACTGGCCATGATGTTTAATGAGGGAGGGCAAAAATAAAATTTGGGAGAACACTTAGTGATACAGAAATACTCACTTAGAATACTGTGAGGAACTACAGAAAAAGTGGCCTGCCATGAGCAGCACTTTTGAGACTTAAATCCAGAATAGAAGAGCTTAAGGAAATCTGCATATGTTTCTCCTTAATTTAGTCTTTTAAAGTAAAGTTATTAGCATAAACTCAGGATCTTTGTTTCTTGAGAGTTCCTCTCTTCCTGTTCTTATCCACTTAAATAATCATGCTCTGTTTGTAGGCACATCTGCTGTGAATGTTTCATAATGATCAAATGGTGGATTACTAGTGCCAAAGAGCAATAAAAGGCTGGAACAGATCCAAATATGTTTTGAAGGAGGTCAGTGGGAGGTGATAGATCTCTACAGGTCACTTTCTAAGGGCTTGTTTGAGTCTCATGCTAGCTTATAGTATATGTATTATAATAACAAATAATACTGCTAGTGCCTTTCATTTGAAGATCTCAAATCGATTTATAAAAATGGTAGGTTTTATACATCATTCTGAAGTAGAAAAATTTAGGAGCAGTGATGCTGTTTGCCTCATTTGGGTCACTAGTGAACTGCAGCATTGTGAAGGAGAGAACACTTCTGGGCTGTTTAGTCTTTGCCCTTATGTTTAAAGAATAACTGATATTTTGTTATGTGTTGAGGTTAAGGCTCTAATAAGTGCATTCAGGAGCTTTTAGAGATTATTCTTTCATTTTTCAAAAAGGCAATATTCTTGCAATGTCACTGTGAGTATTGATGTAGATGTCCCAGTCCAGTATTTAATACAAGCTGTATTAATGGTCTGCAACAGCAACAAGTTAAAGCAAGCCTGTGCATCACTTTGGTTTTTGCACACCTATGCAAGCAGTAGTATTTAATTGCAGGTATTTCTTAGATGATTACTTAAGGATTATTTTCTAACAGTTATTTTGGGAGGGGCAAGAGATTCCTATATATCATGCAATGATACTGTGCCATACCAAACATTAATTATTAGCATGTGGCGTTTCACTTTTTATTGAAGCGTTGCTTTTTAGTCATTGCCAGAGGACCACAGCTGTCCATTGGTTTGATTCTTCATGGCAGCACTTCACTGATGTTTTTTAGCAGGAAGGGTCCATTCCTTGCTGAAGCTGCAGTTTACCAATAAACTACATCAAGCTGAAAAGCTGTGCTTTTTCAGGGAGAAAATGAAAAGTGGAGGGGGAAAAAAAACAACAACAAAACAAAACCCAAACCCCATTGGAGTTCCTTCCTCCACTTCCTCGGCGTAGTTAGGTGATTGGTTGGTGTGGTTGGGATGTTGAATAAAGATGCCCTTGGCTGAGAACACATACATTTTATGCCTGTGGGGTTTTTTTTAAATTTTTTTTTCTTTCCTTTTTGAAACCTTATGCCAAATCTGCACTTTCAGTGGATTCTTCATAAAATACTTTGTTATTGCACGCTGTCAGTCACTCCATGCCTTGTAGGGGTATCACTGGCTGGTGCCACTTGCTTTGCATTTAAGGTGCTCCTTTAAAAATATGTATCCTGTGGTAAGCTGAAAGTTTTCAGTGGAGATTTGGGGTGCAACAATGTCAGATCATAGAATCATAGAATGCTTTGGGTTGGAAGGGACCCCTATAGGTCATCTAGTCCAACCCCCAATAGATAAATATTGCAGAGATATGACTTGATTTCTCTCACTCTCAAGCTTACTCCCTTTATTCCACCTCTCTACACTGGCTGTCCTGGTAGTACTTTAAATGTTTCTTTGTCCACACTTTTTCAAGTGTTAAGCCTTCTAAGCATTTCATGTTATTTGCAAGATTTACTTTTAATTAACTGCTTTTTTTATGATCCCATGTTGAGCTTCTACAGCACCACATCAGCTGGCCTTGACAAGGTTCTCCCCAGACCATCCTGAGCAAGGGTTGAGTGCCTCTGCTCTCCTCTTTCCTTTAGTTTCACATCTGAGTGTTGCTTTGAAGGTGTCCTCGTGCAAATTGGGCAGTTCAATACCTCACTTTATCTCCACTTCCCTGTGATCCCTTTGCTTTTATTTCCAGCCTGCTTACCTGATCTTGTCCTTGCTGGTACTTCAAAATGTATGTGGTGGCTCAGCTCTGTAAGATGGCCACCTGTGATAATCTCATCTTCTGCCCTTTGGTTTTCTGGGTCCTCAATTCTTCTTGTATTAGCATTGTTTTTTGCGTGTAGTTATTTAATAATCATTCTTCTTATTAACCTACTATTTTTTCCTCTCGGATAAATGAAATGATGACTTGCTTGCTTCAGCTTAACAGCACTAATTTTATTGCTCTTTCCTTCTCTCAATATCTCCCCCACTCAGTGCTTGGCTTTGGCAGTGTTAGGTAAATAAGTACAGTATTATGTGACAGTTTGGGTTAGCCCACATTGTTTTTGTGCTACTGAGGTCTGTTTGGACAGGAGGAAATAAGTGGTTTGCAATTTGATTTTTCTAAACTTGTTTTTGTTTTCAATATCAATCATTCTCCTATGCTTTAAAAACAAACATTATTCACAGCAATGTTGGGTCATCCAAATCAGGGCTACAGGGCTATATTTTCCAGATTAACAGAAATCTTTCAGGATGTAGCAAGTAGAAATTTTTGACTGATTTTTGTGGTGTTCAGCCAAACTTCCATCATCTGTAGTAGTTCCTAGTCTTACCCCATACTAAATGCTAATCACAGTCGAGCAGTGAGCACACCCTGTCTGGGTGTTGAGTTGTGCTCTGTCTCTTGGAGGAGATATAGGGCAAGAGGAAGCTTAAGCATGAATTTCCTATTTTAATTATTCTCAAAATTTCTTTGTCTTTGAGAATGGGCTGTGGTGGCAGTTGTAAGAATACTGGAAAATTCATAAATGCTTTGGGATGCTGAGAAGAAGTTTAAAAGTACCTGAGCTAGAAAGTCATCTGTATGAAGTGTGCCTACAGCTGAGGCTATATTCACACTCCTGAAGTGCAGAAAACTCATCTGCGAAGGTACTGACGCAGGGAATGGTTTATAGGGAAAAGAAAGTGAAGGCAGCTGGATTTTCAGAGTTTATTGCCAGTGTTTTTTCCATAATTCCAGTTTCTCACTGTTGCTTGTCCTTAGCAGCTTAGGTTTTCCTTTTCATTCTGTTCTTTCCCAGTCTTCCTTGTGAATATTCATTTAGGATTTTAAAGTGTGTGATGCAAATTTTGATCAGCTGCACAGACCATGAAAAAAAAAAAAACAAAAATGAAACAAAAAAAACCCCAAAACCATCAACAACCCAAAAACCCAAGCCACCCAAACCACCACCACCCCAGCCCCCAAAAGACTGCCCTTATGTGGATATCTTATTCTGCCGAAAAAGAAAAGCTACAAAAGTACCATGAAAAATCAGCAGGCTGGTTTTCTGTGTATGGAAATACCCAGAGTCACACCTGTGTACAAGAGGAGGCGATGCGGATGCTGACACCCTGTTCTCTGGAGATGCGCTGAGAGCTTTGCATCTCGCTTTTCCACTGGAAGAGTTCCTGACTGTAGCTTTTTGAAAGTGTGCTTTTGCTAAAATACAAAGACTGCCTAAATGGTATAAATCACTGTGGTTTAGCTTTCAGAGAGAGAACAGGACATTTCAAATTAAGCAGAAATGGGTACCCTCTTGCATAAATCCTGTTGGCATCTGTCTGCATAAATGAGCAAATGTCTAGCTAATGCTAAATAATGCATGCGTCTTGGATCACAGAGATGCTTAACTTAGCTTCGTTTGAGCTCAGAATGAATTGACCAAGGACCTGTGAATGTTTGATTGGTAACTTTATATCTACGGATGGGTCATTAATATTTCAGATACTCTTCAAACTTTTTGGGGTTGCTGTCCACGTATTTCATGTTTCAGATTTGGTTTGTTAAAGTAATCGAATGCTGAAAGTTGCAATTATTTCATTCTGTTTCACTTCGCTATTGCCACTTCATCAAAAGTGTTAGCATCGTCAGCTGGAAACTGCTTTCTACTTGTTGTTATCCCTTCAGGGTGCCTGTAATTCCATTGTTTTCTACCAGCAGGAAAGTCCTGTGAGGAAAAAACATTTTTCTTCTCTTAACTTCTCTGTGCTCTCACTGTACCTGCCTGACTTTGGGCAATGGGCTTATTCTTAAATTAATTCCTGCTTAATTATTCTAGGTTTGTTTTTCTTGGATACCTTCTATATTAAAATCTGCTTCCATGTTAGGAATTATTAACTGTAAGAATCAAAAAGATGAATATTATGATATCAATGCTGCCCTAGTATATGCTTTTAATTATAGTTTAGAAGGGGCTTTATTAATCTGTTACACATCTCATCACATAAGACATGAAGCGTGCAGAAAATCTGTGCTGCATAGAGGTGGTCAGCTACGTTGCTAAAATATTAATTTTTGACTGAGATGTGAGCTGTGAGTGGGTGAGAAAAGGAGAAGTAAGCAGTCTGTGGTTGGAAGAGGAGGATCAATAGAGCCTTTTGCTTAGAGGAAGAGCTGCAACCTGGGCCGATGGACAAGGGTGTGATTGAAGCAGGAGCCTGAGCGTTCTATACCATGCTGCTGTGAAGTGGCTCTTCAAAGTACAGATGTGTTTTCAAAAACTGTATGCTCTATCAAGAGGAGAAATAGCCTCCCCACTAGTCAATTGGCATTACTGAACAGTTTGAGAGCTGCGTAAGTAAACTTGTAATGGTTAGGAGTTTTTTAAGGACTCTTGAAGTCTTAAGTGCTCTGCATGCTTGAGGGTTCTGAACATTTAATGTTGGTGAAAAAGACAGATTGTACTATACAAAAAAATTGTACTGTACAAGGACAGTACAATTCATTCAGCTTTAACTGAGACTCTTTGAGGTGTGTTTAGGAGGAAGAGGTGGAAATTGTGGGTGGGAATATTTTGTTACAGGAAAGGAGGAGTGTTGTTAATGCCTGAAGTTAAATGAGAGTTCTCAAGTGGACTCGTCTGACTTAAAAGCCCTTGCTTGCCAAAGATTTACTCAAACTGATTTGTGTGTTACGTGAATGATTCAGGTGTGTATCACTCCTGGGCTATTTGTCCAAAAGAATGATGTGTAAACAAAAGCATGGCACCAAGAATGAAATGTTAAATTAGGATGTCAGTCCAGTGTGTTTTTAACTTTGACAAAAAAATGTTGCTTCTGGCTGTATTTCAGCTTGTTCCCAGAAGTGCAGTTGTCTTGTGATAAGTCAGGGAAGTTGCAGTGGATCAGTACTTAAAATAATAAATAACTTGGATAATGAAAGAATAAAATATTCTGTCACTAATGCAGAGTAAAGCAGGTGTTCTTACTGTGGAGTACTTAAAATAATAAATAACTTGGATAATGAATATTCTGTCACTAATGCAGAGTAAAGCGGGTGTTCTTACTGTGGAAAAAAAAATTGATAAGCACTTTTTCAGTACAATAAATAAAATATTTCTGTGGGGTTGCCTTTTAAATACTATCATTTTTATATAGGTATTTATACACATCTCATGTTGCTCTTTTTCTGACAATCCAGTGTCTCGTTTGTTTTAATCAGACTCCTGTATAAACTTTTAAGACCTCACTGGGTCTTTTTTGAATCATTGAATAAAGCCTGTTCTTGAAGGTTTATAGTTATCCTCAAATATCAAAGAGGACATTCTGACATTGCTGTGGAGGGAAATGTATGTGACAAAAATCAGGCTTACGCTACAGAAACAGCACAGTGATCAGCATTTCTCTCTGCTGCCATGAGTCCAGTGCCTCTTTCTCTGGTGGCTTCTTGTCTCGCATCCCGAAAGACGCCCCTGCTTCCATCTCAGAACACCTTGATGCTCTAGGATGTATCAGACTATGTTTCTACTCCTGTGGCTTGAACTGGAAGACCGTGACTGGCTGTGGCCTGACCTTCAAGGGTGAGCCATGTGCATAGCCTGTGAAGGTGATGGAGCACAAGCACATTGGTGACCCATGTTCAATCTCTACACATAAGACAGCGGCTGTATTCCCTTAAGTAACTCTTGTTCATCTCTGCATTATTCTGACTCCGCTATATCCTTATGGAGGTGTAGTGACTGGTATTCCATGCAATACTTAGGATGAAGTTGGATCAATGTTTTCCAGTAAAACAATGGCTCTTTGTCTTGTCCTTTCTAATGGTGCTCAATGTTTTATTGGCTTTTTTTGGTTGCAGCTGCATATTGAGCAGATTATTTCAGACACCTGTCAATGATCCTAAGACATTTCTTCTGAGCTGTAACTGTCCAGAAAAGTGTTCAGGGATTTCAGTCTAGTGTATCCTTTTTTAAGATCAGATGGTGTTTCAACTGCATTAAAAAATGCTGGGTATAACCCGAAACCTAAGGACGGTACATCAACAGATGAGCTCCCATGCTGGATCACAGAAATGGATTAGTACAAGGAAATGAGACAGGAGATTTCTCTGAATGCAAATATTTTTTTGCTGAGGTCTGTTTTTCCAAAGGCAGAGAGCCAGGAGAAAAACCCACCGGCACAGCAGCAGCGAATCTGTTTTCCCAACTGCAGAGAAACACTAGAGAGCCACAACGTTACAGTGGCCATTGCCATACTTTTTTCAGGAGCTTTCATAGCCTGTATCAGGTAGAGCTGAAAACTATTTGTCCTGCTCGTACCTTTCTCACTCTGAAACCAGTTTGAGATGCTTTCTGTGTAATCACAGCATCTTCTCAGGTCTCCTTGATTTCTCTGAGGTCTGTTTTGATAAATTGGACCAGTAAGAAGCAACATACTGTATTTAGCAAAGCTGTTCACTTGTCATTCAAGGTGTGGAATGGAGCTTGCGGGGATTACTCCAAATCTTTTAAGAACCTCTTTACATAACTGACACTTTTCCATATTAATTTTGTGCAAGTGCTAGAGTGTTTTAAACTCTTTCACCGTGTGTTCTCAAAGGGCAGAGTCCCCTCTGCATCATTGTTTTGGAGAAAACCAAATGGGAGCATTAGTTTATGATGTGCTCCATATTCTTAAATATACAGTGAGAGAGAGACTGCTGTCACTTTAAAATCCTTCTGAAACTTTGTCTGCATTTGCAGGCATGGGCTGGCGAAGAATCTGGTTTATTTTCTGTTAAGGATATCTTCATCTAGATCCTGCTTCTTGTTGCTGCAGGCAGACTCTTTAGGGGAGAAGAGTATTTATTCCAGTTAACTCCTGAACTGTTGGATCCTCAATCCCTTGTTATTACAGTCAGTAATCCACCCTAGGAACATCAGCAATAAATTGGAAAAATTGCGTTGCCATGGCAGCCACCTACTCCTGTTTTCATGCAGATTCTTGAGATTAAAGGCTAGGCTTTGAGATGTATGTACAAAATGGGGGAGGGAATAATGGGATTCTGCTTTTTCTTGCATTTTTGTTAGTTTTCCCATTTTTGTTAGTTTTCCCATTTTTGTTAGTTTTCCCATTTTTGTTAGTTTTCCCATTTTTGTTAGTTTTCCCATTTTTGTTTTGTTGCTTTTTTAGAATGCAGAAGAAATGAAAGCATAAGTATTGGTTTAATGGACGAAGTAACCTTGTAGGGGGTGTTCTGGTGGGGTTTTTTTTGTTGTTGTTTACAAGTACTCTTAACCTCAGCTATTAGGTGTTCCTAGAAAGTTACCATACATCTGTGTCCTCTGACCTGTGTTTCAGTGAATTTCTCTCATCCAGGGTGATTAGTTTTGAGGGACTGGGAAACTGCTAGGAATGCTTCTAGAAACAGCTTTGTTTTCTGAAGTTCTGGTCTTTCAACTTCAGCAGCCAAATGGTGGCTAAAACTAAAATTGTGCTTAAAGATTTGGAAGTTTCTTTTTAGGAAAACTGCTGGAGGTTACATTTGTGCTAACACACAATTCATGCGAAGTAAGTTCAGTGTTGTGCTTCAGAAAGGGGTCATACTGGATTTGGGATTCCCACTCCTACGCTTTCAGCTGCTAGAGGTCCTTACGTACTACTTACAGATTTATCCAGACAGATTAGTTGTTATGGGGAAAAGATGACAGGTTTTTGGTTGGGTTTTTTTTTTTTTCTTTTAATCAGACTTGGAACCAATCCTCATTTTTTGAGGCCAGTAACATGACTCCTTTTCTAGCATCACTTAAAGTATCATCAGTGGTTATCCACATCAGAAGACTTGGGTTACTCTGAGCATCAATAATAAGGTACAGGTACAATTCCTCTATGTAGTGCAGTGCTTGATAGGCTGGCAACGTCTCCAGTCATTCCTCACAGAGTTACTGAGATCACTTTATTTTAGTCAACAGTTTACTGAACTCTGAGCATGGTGTAATTTAGGTAAAAAGTATTTGCTTGCACGGTGGCTGTTACTTGCTTGGTTTTTTGGGTTTTTTTCCTTTGTGTTTTGGTTTTAGGGTGGTTTTTTAGGCACCTCTTTCTGGAAGGAGTGCAATGTTGTCCTCACAATCACCCATTTATTACCAACAAGCTATTTTACATGCTTGGTTGCTCATCTTATAATTTACTCGCCTGTAATGCATGAGGACATTTTAAAAGCATCCTGTACAAAACCAAAGATTTCTCAAAGGTCCTTTCTATCTTGTTGTTTAATGATGATGTAACATTATGTCAGGGCTAGTAGCGAAGTGACTGTTTTCTAAAGCGATTGCAAGCACTCTGTATTAACTGGCTGTGAAGCTTTTATAGCCCGCTCTGCCAAATCAAGGATACGTGTGCGGTAACTTCTGTGACATGAGCAGCCTCTTCTGGTTTGGCAGTGAATGAAGATCAGCCTTAGCTCCAGTTTTTGATTGCCCGGGATGCCGTACTATTACTGCCACGTGATTGTGCTAATGCTGGGTGGCTGCTGTTTGGGTATCCCCGTACCCTGTTTCTCTGTGGGACAGATTTCAGGGGCGTACAGGAAGCTGCATAGTTCTGCTGAACTTCTAGCCAACGTGGGCTGTTATTTGAATGAACAGGCATAGCCTGGAGTGAGAGAACACGTTTTAAAGGTCTTCTTTAAGAACTTAATAGCTGCCGATGCTAGTAATTTATTTATTTTACAGTATGATTTTCATCTTTTAGACCTTTCTTGCTAAATGAATGTGTCAATGGAGAGAAAAAAAAACCATTTATGCCAATGTTTGATGGTATAACACAATAAACCAATGATATTTCCCAGTTAGTTTCATAACACTGTTGGCAATCTTGTGTTTGTGAACAAATATTTATATGCTTTAGAGACAGTAGTAAACTAAAGCTATAAATCATTAAGTAAATGTTCTGGTACATTTATTTTCAGTTTTGTTTGCAGTTGGAGTGAGTTTTATACATTCCTTCTATATTACAAGGTACTTCTAGTCAAAAAGTCCTAATATAGGTAAATGCAGTAGATGTAAAAAAAACCCAAAAAACAAAACCCACAGAAGAGTTCCTCTCCCTTGAAGCAGCTGGTTTGCAACTTACGTGCTTGAAGAATTTCTGAAATCTAAAGTAAAATCTCTTGATTAATGAAAGGACTCTGCTTATGATTTTATAAACAGTCATTAAAAATGCATACTGTTATAAATGTGTGATTCACTTGTGTGTAAATTAAAATTTTCAGTACCAACAGAGACTTCAGTGATTGAATCAAATCATTACTTTTAACGGTATATTTTTTATTAAGTCAGTGAAACAGGTCAGCAAGAATTTAGGATTAGCATTAATAGAAGAGAGAATAGTAAATGAGATTGTTTTAAAGAAATTACTGGAACAAATACCTCTTCTTTTCAGTTAAATATTACTTCAGGTAATTTTCTAAAAATTTTCTTCCCCCCCCACCCCGCCCCCCTCACTTTAGGTTTTACACAGTCCATATTCATTGCCCTTGGAATCAACCTGATATGAAGGTTTTTTTCTTTCTTTTTTTTTTTTTTTTTTTTTAAACTAATAGCAATTTGTACATTTTCTCTTTTGCAGTTCCATCTCCTTTTTGAGCGTTGAACCTGCCTCAGAGCAGACAGGCTAGAAGTTTGTATAAGCATTCACTACCTTAAAGGGATCAGATTCAAGCCAGGGAAGAAACCCTCCAACTGAACAAAGTGCTAAAAATACAGCATTCTGATGCTCTGAAAGAAAAAGAGGGAAGACTGATGTGAAAATATTTTTATCATCAAATAAATGCAAGGGAGGAGGAGGGTGTCATTTTTAGATAATCATTGATGGTGTCTGACAGTTGTGCCCTGTGCGTTCTCTGCGCGTGATTTTTCCATCCAGAGCTTTGAAGCAGAGAGATGCTGTGCAACGCTTCATGCCGACATCAGTGCTGTGGTTAGCGTATGCTGTCACACTGGGTATGGGCGCTCTCAGGAGCCTCAGTGCCTGATATGGGAACAAGTCCCCCAGCTCTGACTAAAAAGTAGACTCTGGTTAACCTTTTTTTCCCCCTGCTGCAGTAGTGACTCAGAACTGTCTAAACTGGGATTGAAAATTATTACTGAACAGTTGTAACCTAATTATTATACCTGAGGAGTAGTATTTTCTAAGTTTATTAGACTTTTTCTAGAGCTAGGTGTTTAGTAATCCTGGCAGCTTTTTGGTATGAATAAAAATGAATGAGAACTTGGGATGAAATATATTTCTTTTAACTGTGAGGATTTAGAAAGTTTGTCAGCTTGAGTCATTAAAACAGGCAGTGCTTAGCTTTCTTATGTAGAGCAATCCATTGATTCATTTTCAACAGTGCTTTTAACATATGTAGAAATCTACATATTTTTCTAATTAAATAGGCAGAGAAGGGAGATGTACATTCATCATAAGGATCGGAGAGTTCTATTTCAATATTCTAAAATTTAAGTCTGTTAACTAGACAAAGAATTCAGCTCCAAACTGCTAATGTTTTCAAGGTTGAGACAAAAGATGTAGCTGGCAGAAGCTACGAGTCTGGTTACTTGTCAAAAGTGCCTGGAGCTAATCTACTCCTGTGAAGTTGACAGAAAATATTATTCTAATTTTGTTTTTTTCTATGACATTGTAAAGCCTGGTGATGCTGTTTTGGGCTGTTGGAAGAAAAAGAAAGCTGAAGGAGGCTACTCTGAGTCCTACGTAGGTAGCTAGAGGGGAAATGGCAAAAACATGCGGGATTTGCTTTTTTTTTTCCCCCCGTGTCTTACTTGCATGGCACAAACTGGAATGTGTTGATTCTGTGCATTTGTTGTTTGTAAATATAAGGCTGTATTTATAAATTATAACAAATTCTGTAATTAACAAAAAGTGAGGGAAGAGGGAGGAAAAACAAGCAGCTAAGAATAGTTGCGCATAATGATAAAATCCCCTATATGGGTCTCTGCTCTCAGAATAACTAATATGCTCATAATATTCTTGCTAAGTGAGCTTAAACTGGTGTTTGGGTCCAGGTTGGTTTAGTTGAACAACGTGCTTTTTCTTCTACTGGAATTCTAGATGGGAAAATAAATAATCACTTCCTTTGTCTATTTTGGCATGTTTTCCCATAGTTGAATTCCTGGTGTCTCTCCGAGGCTTGACAGCTGTCTGTTAGCACTGCTTAATCTGCACTTAAGAAACTTCAACTGTAGCATCTCCCCTAGGCAAATATCTGAGTACTTTTCTTTGCTTTTGGCCAACAGGAATCATACCCTTGCCCTCCTCTGTGTGTGAGGGACTTGCCCACATCCACAGGAAGTTTCGGTTCTTGGCACTGCTCTTGTGGACTGAGTTGAAGG
>NW_009260832.1:3213612-3252144 GCF_000687185.1 Egretta garzetta | reverse complement strand
GCAGCCTTATACAGTAGTTTCATGTAAAACATGACCAGCATCTGCATGTTCTGCTTTGCTTCTGTGGCTGTCCCTAGAGCCACGGAGAAGCCGTGCCGTCAGCTGGGTGCACGCACGCCAACCCCATGCAGCAAGCTTCTTCCCTGGGGAAGAAGTAGGAGGTGTAGGAAGTGCTGAAAACGGGACAGAGTTCCAGTGGCAAGGCAAATCTGTAAAGCTCCGTACTGCTGAGGTGCTAAAAAGTTGAGAGACCCTGAATCCAGGCTAAAGAGGGAACAGCATTTTACTGGCAGAAGTATTTTCCCTTGCTGAGGAGTGTTTAAAAAGTCTGTCTTATTAGTTCTCCATTCTCTGTGAGCTCCTGATGATCAAACTATTTCCATTTTTCTTGTCATACATAACAGATAGGTCACGTCTGTCCAGCAGTGCAGCGCAGATACCAATGCCGGTAACAAATGAGTTTTTCAGAAAGAGAAATGAGCCTATGTAGAGGTCTAGCTGACACCAGTTGTAGCGCTCTTGCAGCATACACAAACTTGGGCACTTTCGCACTGCATTACTTTGTTCTGTTTAGATACTCTCGGTTTAGTTTATTTTTTGGATATGAGGAGGAGGATGACTCCTATACAGAATTTGAAGTTCAATGCTCCCATGTCTGACTTGGGTACAGTCCCAGCTGTGGAAAGCAGGGAGTGAGGCACTTGAAGGTACTTGAGCCCGAGTTCAGACAAGTACTGGGATATTTTCCTTCCCTAAGGAAAGGTGCTTCATCATTCCTCATTTTAGTGCCACATCCATAGATATAGCATAATATTTTTGTTACATTTCCTGAACTTGGAAAGGAATGTTTTAGAAGAAGCACGTCCTTAATGCACATGAGGTAGACAGTAAATAGATGAGTCTACAAAATTGAAAAGCTACAATGATTTTCACCCATCCTCTCTTATGGATGCGTTGTTTGGCTTCTCTGAATAACGAGGAAGCAAAGGAAATAGAGAACAAATCTTTCTGTTCATTGCATTTGACTGATGTTAGTCATTTGAAGTATGAAGGGCGTTGAGGGAGGAAGAGTACTCACACATGGTCCAGCTGCCATTGTCGCTGCAGCAAAGCTGTCGTAACACCTTGACTTTCTGGTTAACTCTGCACCCTTAATGTTATGTGTACTTTAAACAAAACTATTACTTTGGTAGTGACAAGGTGATCAGTGCTGGACATACACAAATATAAGCTAGCCGAAAAGATGCATGTAGAGTTGTCTTACCTAACTTATATCCAGTTTCCTGTGTCAAAGGGCTGCCTTGAGCTAGAACTAAACTAACTGAAACTGAGCTAAGAGAGAAGCTACTATTTGCAATAATAAATATCCAAGCACAACCAGCACTGCTTATTAGTGCAAAGTCCTGAACTCTGCTTCAGCTTTTCTTCTGTGAGCACTGGTAGAGTGGCCCAGTGATGTGCTATGCTGGTACTAGCCTTTCTTGGAGAAAGATCAATTCATTCTGTGGTGGTGCTTGATGTCTGCATGCAGATAGTGTGGGAACTGACCACACAGCAGCTTCTCCAATCCTAGCAATGTGCAGCAATCAGCATTTTTCTCTGTCATGATGTATTTGTGGTGCTTGGAGGTGGCTCAGAGCTCAGATGCAGTAGACGGAGCTGAGCGGAGAGGAGGTAATGTGTACAGGCAGGGAGAAACATGCCGAGGAGTCTGAAGCTACAAGGCAGTCATGCTTGGTTGAAATTACTCATTTTCAATAGGTCAGCCTCATTTGGGGCGATTTTCTGATGATCTTGTACTCTTCTGTATGAGCATGCAGAGAATGCCTTCTGACACTTCTGGCTGCTAAGAGATTCTTAGTCTGGTGAGCGCAGCTGCTTAGCTGCAGTTACTCAAACCCTTTTTTCACTCATGTCTCCCTACTTGTGCCTTTCATGGTGGTGATGCAGCAGCACTGGAAGAGGAGAAATTGTTGTTTATCTTAACACTGGATCTAAAGTTGTGGAGTAAACTTACATGAAGGAATTGCTGGTAGTAAATGCACAGTATATAAAATAAAACAAACCAACCCACCCCCATGGTATGTAAAAACAAAGGTACTTTTCTTGCTGGAGAGAAAATGAAAGAACAAACACAGGGCAGATGTGAATCACATTGCTTAATGCTATCCTGGAAAATGTTTGGGTACTGATGTGATGTGTGTGTGTGGTCTAAGAATCTATCTATATATAGCAAATAAGCCACATTTTGATTATACACGTAGATGAATGTGAAGAGATTTCTAAGAAAGCAATGACTTCTTTCCTGAGTTAGAAGCACTGAAGCTAGGGCACCTCATTACTAAGTACAACATAAATGAACTAAATAAGTGAAATTCCTTTACTGTTTTTAAAATCCGTATTTATGTTGAACACTTTTTGTTAAGGGTTTCTGGGGCAAGTAAGGGACAAGTGTATACGTGTCTCACTGCACTGCTTCTTTTCATGTTTTCACTTTTTTTTAAAATGGCTTGAAGTTGATATTTACATTTCTGGGAAATATTGTTAAAGATGTGTCAGAATATTCTTTATTACTCCTACTGGCATCCAGTCACTAAAACCAATTCTAGTTTTTGATTTGAAGACATTCCCTGTTGGTTCTCAGTGCTATTATTTATACCTTCAGTGTTTTACTTACTGCTTCTATTTGCCTCCATACCTTTACTGGGTAACTTTGCCATGGCATACAGCTTGTTTCTAAGTGTTGAGGACTAAAAATAACAATTTGACTGTATGAGATTTTGCTTCCTAATGAGAAATTGTTTATGGCCTCAAATTCTTAGTTTCTAAAGAAAAAAGAAATCCTGTTTAATAGATACTGGTTTTACTACATGTAAAATATTCCAATTCTTTGCCTGAAGAGCTTAAAAAAAAAAAAAAAAACAAAACTTTAGTGGAGAGACAAAAGAAACAAAACAGAGAAGGGAAATTGAGTGAACAGAAGTAGTAAGTCTTGCGATCAGTCTGATGTGTCTGCCTTCTGTGAGAAAGCATTTGCGGAGCTGAGTTAACTTTAATATGCCTTCCTTCATGGAGTTATGCTTTGAAGTACTAGTCTCTTTCACTAATTGACCCCAAATTAGTGCCAGTTATATTAAATGACTTTTTTTTTCTCATAAACAGAAAACCACTTTGTAGTCCTTCAAAAAAATGGTTAATGGCAACATTTGCAATAAAGTTCAGTAGGGCCTCCCCCCCCCCATTCACAATTATTCATTCTTATAGAATTATTTTTAATGAAGGAATGTGGTTTAAGTGAACAGCTATTACAAGAACTTGTGATGGGGGAAGAATAAGGCAAAGATTTCTCTTTAGTATCCGCAGATATTTTGAAGAACTTTCCCTGGATTATTTGAATTCCAATTTTTTTTCTCCTGAAAAAAACCCAGATTAAATTAAATTCAAATAACGAACTCAATTGGATAGTAGGAGGGCACAATGCTGTAACTGGATTATTTAACACAATTTGCAACACACTGACAATTTTCAGGCAGGTTTACTCAGTGTTTTTAATTAATATATGTATACTAAATGCCCAGCAATGTTTTAATCCTAATTTCTTATTGTTAGGGTTGACTGAAATCAGCCGTATTTTTTTGCTTATCTGCTTAGGTTAATTGACAGGTCCAGCTGGATTTTCTGTTGTTTTTATGAGACATCATTAACTCACCTATTTGAAAATGCAAAGACCTAGCAAGGCCGTTGTGTTCGACAAAGTTTAGTTTGCAGAGGCAGAAGTGAAACTCGTCAAGCACTACAGACTATTGCATGTTGCGACAAGTTTGGATGTTCCTTGTTTGACAGGGGGCTAAACCTCCCAGCTGAAGTTCTGTTTGTTATTTGGTGTTGGTGTGATTCATGACTTGGAGCATCATTTGGTTGATGTGACTTTTGCAGCTGGTCCTGGTGACACAGGACCTTTGTTCTGAGCCAGCATAGCTGCTCTGCTGCTGCCTGCCTGGAATTCTGCTGCACAGGGAGAATCCATCAGAAGAGGACAGATTGTTGACTGTTTAGTAATTACTCAGATGTCTGTCAAGACCATTTGCTGCTTGAAGAGAAACCAAAGTGACTGTTTCTAAGAAAGAGGAGTAATTAGCTTTGACAGGATTTCTGCGTTTGAAAGGCTTTCCAGTAGCAGTCCTCTGTCATGTATGCGTACTTGCATACATAGACAACCTAACCCAAAAACCAGAACAGGAACCCTAGGCGTGGTCTCAGATTGCAACTGGTCTCTAGCACTGTGCTGCTTTAGCATTCAGCTGGGCTCTGGTGCCCATGCTTCCTCCTGTGGAGGGAAATATTCCTCCCTTTACGCAACTGTCGGACAGGAGATGCTCCTCTGAGACTTTTTGCAGTGATCTCACTTTTCTGATTATTTATAATTCATAGGTGATGTCATGTAGTACAACCCCTATTTTTTGATGATAGCAAGTCATCAGTGAGGACCCTGATGTGCACTTGCACTAAGGAGGCTGATGTTACAGGAAACCTTTCTTGTATGTGACACACGGGCAGGCTCACAACGTGCATCCTATCTTTGTAGACTGAATGAATATGCATAGTGCTGCATACCATAAAGTTGCTCTTGGGCGTCTGGAGTTTGAACTGCAGTTACTAAAAATGTTTCTCCAGATCTCTCCAGTAATACGGTAGGTACCAGTGAATAGTAAAGCAGCTTATGAGACCAAACATATTAGGCTTGTCCCACTGATGTTTGAAGAAATGCAGAGGAAATTTTAATCACCCAAAATGAGCAAAAGGTGACCTGAGTTTAGCTACTCTTACCAGCAACAGTGGAGCAGCCAACTTGTTAATGATCTGATCATCTCACTTTGAAGCGAGATTCTTATGGCCTGTTAATGCTGAGCGGTGCTCGGTAATACAGGCTAAACAAACCCAAGCCTGCCTGTTGCTGGCAAGCAAAGAAAGGGGAATTTTCTCTCTTACGTTGAAGAGGTAGATGATTACCCCTGCGTGGTGCAGGGAAATAGTGCAAGACACTGCAGATATATGTGGTTACTAGTGCTAATGGAATATTTGAGTGTTCTTACTAAATTAAGTAATAAGCCATTTAATATGCAGCAGATGTTTTGTTTGTCTTGTGTCAGGCTGGAGGCATTGCGTGTTTAGGATGCATTAAAAAAAAAAGGCTTTTTTTGTTGTTGTTGTTCACTCTGGAAGTGTTGGAGCGGGTCCAGAGGAGGGCCACAAAAATGGTCTGGGGGCTGGAGCACCTCTCCTATAAGGACAGGCTGAGGGAGTTGGGCTTGTTCAGCCTGGAGAAGAGAAGGCTGCGGGGAGACCTGATTGCGACCTTCCAGTACCTAAAGGGGGCCTATAGGAAAGACGGGGAAAATCTTTTTAGTAGGGCCAGCTGTGACAGGACAAGGGGTAATGGTTTTAAACTAAACCAGGGTAGGTTTAGACTAGATATAAGGAAGAAGTTCTTTACAATGAGGGTGGTGAAACACTGGAACAGGTTGCCCAGAGGGGTGGTGGAGGCCCCATCCCTGGAAACATTCAAGGCCAGGTTGGACGGGGCTCTGAGCAGCCTGATCTAGTTAGCGGTGTCCCTGCTCCTGCGGGGGGGTTGGACTAGATGACCTCTAGGGGTCCCTTCCAACCCAAAACATTCTATGATTCTATGATTTATCTCTCCTCCACCTTTCCCTGTGAATATTTTGTGATAAGACCAGCGGAAGTTATACCAGTTGCTACACATAAAGAGACATGAGTTTGACATTCTGACAGTCTTGCCACCAGAACCTCATTTGTTGGGGTTTATGTAACTGAGTAGTAAAACTTGTCCAAAGCTATACTGTTATATGCTATGCACTGCACAGTTTCACAGCTTAAGCTAATTAGCATTAGCATTGAGGACACAAATTCCCCTCGCTTCTTCACAGGATGCTTCTTCAAAACATTGATAAAGACTGTGGAAGAAATGTAACTTCTCTTCTGGAGATAGCTCTATGAAACTTTCATCTGAAATGGAAGGATCCTTATTTTGATGATATATTGCCTTGTTTTGAAGGTTGATTTTTAGAGAGTAAAATCTCTTTAAATGCCTTCGAAATAGACTCACTGCAGTGCTTTATTTGGCATTGTACAGTGATGTTTTCCTATGGGGTTATTTGACCTTTTTTGGGGAGACAATTTAAAATGGCATTGCATCTTCACTGATTTCTTAGTGTCAGTCCCCGTTGTCTGGACACCAGTTCTTGTTCTTGTACACTTTAGAATAAAGGTTCTGTCTTGTCCCTAGGTTTCATATAAGCTGTTGTCCTATTTCTGACAGGAGCCAGTAGCAGAGGTTGGGGGGATAGGCGAAAGCAAATGGAGAAAGTAGAGAGGGTTACCTCTCTTCCCACCTTCTGTCTATCAGATATATGTACATGAATGCCCATGATACTTCTGTTAGATTACAGAATCCTCAGAGACTGTGACCAAGAATTTGAAGCTGGGTTATTCATGAAAATCCATAATGTGTTTTTCCCACATAGATAGTGGAGTTTATTCTAATTCTATATACTTAGAGAATGGAGAATTGTCTTAAAAGTTACTGACAATTAATTTTCATGCTAATTCCACAGATGCCATCAAATCGCTTTTGTTTTCTTCTATATGGGAAGATGCCTTCAGTTTGTACATGCTGCCAATATTCAACATTAAACAAATTCTTTGTACCAACAGGAGTCATAGATGTTTTTCACATATTTCACGTAAATGGCAGAAGGTCTCTTACTACTTTTTTTGGCATACATACCTAAAGCATCGTGGTTGGTGAACCTTTTTTTTTTTTCTCTGACTCAATATTTTAATTAAAAATCTGTTCAGTGTAGTTCTCGGATAGTAAAAGGTTGCTACTCTTGTATTTTTATAATAAAAAAACCCTGTGGTAACAATGGACATCATCAAATTTTCCTAAAAAGAATGGAGGAACTTTCCTTAAAGATGGAGGAACGAGGAGACTCTTGGGGTTTCCTGCACATACTGTTTCCATTTGGTTGGCTTTATTTTATGTTTTGGGGATGTTTTTTTAAAGTGTAGTTCAGAGTTTTTAGATCACACACTAATGTTAAAAGTCTAATACTTATTAGAAGGTTGAGCTTTTTAAAGCCTTTGTATCTCATGTCAGATTTTTAAATCACTTTTGCCTTCTAGTCACTTGTAAAGGAGAAGCCCTTATTAAAGTAGACTCCATGTCCGGCTCAAGTGATTGAGACAGAAGTGGTATAAATTGATTTTGCTCTAGATCTGATTCTGTCCTTTCAGCTAACTGTAAAAATATATGAATTACAAGGTAATTGTGAAGTGATTGCTACATCACAACCTGTCATCTTTCTGGTCTGCTGATATTAGTCAATGACAAAGCAACACCTGAATGCCTGAAAGGAGTGACTGGAAACGCAGTATTTGTTAAAGTGTTCATTTTTAAGTTGTTGGGTTCTTATGGGAATATGACTTGTCAGTAGCATTTCTAAAACCAGTAATGAAGTCAAGAATAAAATGGGAAGTTTGAAATTGCTGTTCAGTTTTCCTTATCTACGGGTTGGTGCTTAGGTGCACCTTTCCTGAAGGAGTACATCAGTACTACATAGCCTGATCTTCCATCAGCGATGCAGAGCACTTGCTGCCTGTCTGGCCTCAGATGTGCTTGCAGAGTGGTAACTGGGACTCAAGTGGTTTCATTGAGCATATTACTGTTTTATAATTTATAACTATTTTACAGCTTCATGTCTGTGTGTTTGTGTCTTACCAAAAAAACCCCATGAAAATAGTTGTGGACTGCATAGGTGATATGAAGATGGCATTTTCTTCTTCAGTTTGCTTTGAACCTTGGCCCGGTGTTCAAGGGTATTTCACTTTTGAAGTGTTGTTATTTGGATCTGATCTAAAATGGAGGGTTTGATCATCTGTAACTGTTAAACGCCACCATGTATGTTAACATCACATGGTGCTGGTTAATCCTTTTAGTATGAACTGTGTAATCGTCTTCTCCAGGAAAAATCTAAGCCAGAAGTTGCATATTCATTTCTCTTTCTTCCCTGCAAACCTGATCATGTCTTTCCTCAGAGTAGGGTTTTGGTTTGGGTTTTGTTTTTTGGGTTTTGTTTGTTTTTTTTTTTAAAAAAAAAAAAAGAAAAAATCTAGTCTTTAAAGGTTGTTGATACAGGATGGTTGTCGTGTTTCCATAGTAAGAATTGGTGTGATTAGTTTTCCTTCACCAAAAGCACATTGTAGTCCTTTTGATGTAAAACTGAATGTGTATTTACAAGCAGTTTGGCATTTGAAAATTGATTCCACTGCTAGCAGGATGATTACTGCTGTTGTGTAAAAGTAAATACTTTTTCCCATCACCTGAAGAGTGGAAAGCTTCAAGAGCTTCCCTCTCTCTTTGTTAGACTCCACACTCTGACTCAGGCATTTTTGCAGGGTACAACCTGTATGAATTATTATATTAAATCCTGATTACGTACATTAAACAAATACTTTTTTTTCTAAAAGCACTGTTAAAGCCATTACTTTTTTTTTCCTGTGCATAGCAATGTGAAACAAGCGTGTTTTAATCTGCTACTTTTGCGTAGTTTTATTCAAGCCATCAAATTTAATGATTCTCATGCCATTTTTTAGCTGTTATATTACAACACCTTTAGACCAAAATATGCTCAGTTAGCTTAGAAACTGGCTGGATGAGTAAAAGTAGTGTTGTATTCTAGCAGGTTTTGTTCTGTTTTCTTTATATCATACATTTATTCATTTTTTCCATTTAAAAACTAGAGCACATAAACCCAAAAGAAAAACAGATTGCTGTCTCTTTAACAGTCCTGGTCAATATTGTCAGGGATGAGGGAGAAAGCTTAGCCATAGAAAGGGGATCCCTGTCTTGGTACAGTGAAATACAAAGTAGGAGTTGAATATTCAAAAAATGGCTTTCTTGAAAAAGGAAAAAAAAGAATGAACAAAGCAAGTTCAGTGGATATGTGCTAAGTGTGTAGCAAACCCATTACAACAGGGTTCCACTAACCCTTTTGGAGAAATCCAGAATGGCTGTAATTCTGACGATTTCAGTAGTTCATTCAGTGGGGAATTTGTATTAACACACTGAGATCTCTGTCTTTTCAGGTTACTTTTGTGTAAAGAACAATAATCATTTCAGTGGGCTAGGAAATACGAAATCCAGTTACATAAGTTTATTGGTGCTGGAAGACATATTAATGACCATCATTATGCCTCAGTTTTTGTAACCTTTGCTCAATTAAGCTGTGTCCCTTCATCCCTAGTTGGATTTAGATCCCGTAGCACCTCTAGGGAATGCAGCAGTTCTTATCTCAGAAAAGACTAGAAAGGTTCTTTCTTGGAAAATTATTAACTGTGTGAAAAACAATTTTTATTTTAATTTTTAAGAAGAAGTGTACCCTTGTGCTCTTTAATTCAAGCATAGCTTTTTAATGTCTTTTTTTTTTTTGATGCGATCTGTATGAAAATTAAGCTTACCTCTGCTGCTACAATGTAGTATTGGATTTTTTTCTAGTGCACAAAGGAGTCCTTTCAAAGGCTCTGCAAGGTTATTGCAAGTGAAAACTTTCCAAAAGGGCTTCAAAACGTCTTTTTCTGATTTTAAAATGCTGTTAGAAGAAAATGAAGAAAATAGCCTTACCATTTTTGAACTACTTGAGCAAGTTCAGAAGGAAGTCGGTTACCCTGTCTTAATTAAAGCGTCACCACATAAATACAGAGATGTAGTTTGAGATTGTCGGTTTATTAGTTTTTAAAATGTTAGTAACAGCTTCGTATTTCATGTCTGTAAGTCTGAACGGTGGATGATAAAGCATACTTTCCATCTTCTGTCTCCTAGGCTGTACCACCGTGAAGTACTTTGTCTGAGAATTAGTTATAGATGCTTATTTCATGTAATACATATCTACTAATGCATTTACAGAGATGGGTGATATTTTTGGTGAATCACACTCATCCATAGACCAGAGTGGGAAGGGAAATTATCAAGGGACAAATAGTCTCAGTGAAGAAAAAGCCCCTATTTCTGGCCTGAAGCATCTTTTTTGCTAAATCAAAGGGAAGGTCTTATGTAAGCTAACATTTATTGTTCTCTAGTAAAAGATCACCAGCATGCATAGTCTAATCATCTCTTTTGACCACGTCTGTGCTCTTATATTCCTGTCAATTTAGTTTCCATGTGCATGCAGGCAAAAAAGGAATTTGCTATGGATGTGACTTCCAAGCGTACTCTCATGTTGAATCCTGGTAGCTGCCACCCTGTTTGTGGACACTCCATCTTGCCACTACAGCAATAGAAGCAGCAAGTGGTAAATGGTAAACTGAGGGACAATTTAGAAAAATGCAGCCTTCGCCACTCACTTGTATTTGATTCTTCTTGAGAAGTCTTTTGCAAGTGATTTAGGATAAACCTCCAAAACTTACACTTCTGTTTAGATTCTTCTATTAAAAAAAAAAAAAAAGAATCTGAAATACTCAATATATATTTATTATGGAGGCAAACAGCTTCCTTTCTTTTTTCCACTCTGGTCTTTGCTTTCCTTTCCGTATTCTGGAGTGGGTGATTGTTTGTCACTGATTGTCAGAACATGTAAGATTGGACCTCATCTTTGAAGTCCCATGCGCTTGCACGTGTCTCTATATCTCCAGGTGTTAATGGTTGTATAGTAGGCATCATTTTTCTCCTTCGCTATTTCTCTTGCCACACAGATTAAATATGAAGCAATAAAAGGTAGATGCATGGTGAGATGCACCACCTCAAATTAAATATTGTGTTCTATTTGAATGTATTCTCAATCAGCTGGGGTAGATACATTATAAAACTGACTTTCACAATAGAGATGTGTCCAGAGAGCAAAAAACTTACTTTTGAAATTTTATGTATATGTGTTATATTAAATAGTGCCTGTTGTGAAGGAGCAGCTTTTAAACATGCTACTCTTATTTTCTTTCTAGTTGATTCTTTAATGATGCAGACAGCTGGTAGAGGCTTGGTCATGACCTTGATCTCTGTGTGATCTTTATAAACAATTCCTCTTTCCGTTCTTCGAATTTTCTCAATTATCCTACTTATTCTCCCCGTCCTGTTATATGCCACGGATTATTTTTTCCATTTCATTTTAGTGTATAAAGGTAACAGGAGTTTTTCAAGCACCGGGTGCAGAATAAAGATGACTAAGTAATTAAGTGCTACAGGAGCTGCTGATTGGCACGTAAAGCTACAATGTGATAAACTGATATGAGTTACAATAACGTGCGTCTTTACTTCCTTGAAAGAGTGCATAATTAGACCTGATTTAAATATGTTCTGTTTTTAAGAAACATCCCATGTGTTTTCTTTCAAATTAGCTTTGCCTTCATCTGTTGGAACTATTAAGTCGATCTGCTCCTTGAATTATTCTATACAAGCCTGTACAATTCAAAAGAGGAAAAAAAAGAGGCTGCAAATCAGCAGTGCGTAATTTTGGAAGCCCACTTACTATGTTAAAAAAATAGTTTTAAGATGCAATTGAAGGAAATAAATAGGTGCTTACAAGATACACTAAACAGTGTAAAAATAGATGAATAGCAAAAGTTTTTTTAGCTTTCTAATTTTTCAGGAGTGGAAAAGGCTTCAGCTGCAAAGCATTCCCAACAGAAATTTTGGAAGGCCTTGACTTAGGCGAATTCCTTGCCTATAAATTCAGACAGTAAGTTAAAAAATGTTAGCTTGTAAGGAGAGTTAGTTTTATATTAGAAATCATAAGCATCTCTAATGAAGAGTGGACAAATGGGTTAGATCATCTTGGTATAATAGAATAAATGGTATATCGTTTCCAAAGTTATAATGGGAAAAACATGTTTCACAGTTATTGAAAGAGGAATTAATCAAAATGGAGAGTAAATCATTGGCAAATGGTTGTAAATCAGGGAGCTAACACTTCTTTGCTCTCTTCCCTGAGAGGAGGATTATGTTAGTGGGGTCCCGGGTTACTCTGCCCTAGTCAAGCAACTTGAAGGATGTCCCTCATACCTGCAAAATGAATGCTGCGATGCTGCTTGTAGCTGTTTCTTTGTGTGATGCTGCATAACGCATTTAAAGAGTGAGTTTTGTGAGCCCTTGCCCATCTACCAGAGGAAGAATTCTTTCAGGTCTCAAAAGGAGGATTTTTTAAATTATTCTTGGCTAGTGTTATTTAAGACCAGCTCGGAAAACTGTTTTTGTTGACACTGCGTCAGCACACCAGATTTTAGATTTCATGGGGGTTTTTTCCTCCTTTTATAAGAATCAAGAATGTCTAAAATCAGTGTTGGTTTCTCATGAATCTCTAAAAATCCATGTCCTGATTTATGTAGGAAATAAGAATGAATTTGCAAGTGCAATAAAACTACTGGGAGCATAGACATTGGATTATGTAGTCTGTCACCTGTCAGATTACTGAGAGAAGCGAAGCTTTCATTTTAAACCATTACCTAAAGTATACAGCAATTGTACAATTTAGGATTGTACTACAAAATATGGTGGTATGAATTACTGCCAAAGTTGCATACAGCCACTTTTTGTATGACCAATATATCTTTAAAATATCATTGTACTTTTATAAATATAAAGGAGCATCATGTCAGAAAAAATGATTGTGCTATCTATGTGCTCAGCATTCACATTTTCATTTTGCGTTCACATCTGCATACCCAGCAGGACTCAAAAAATACTTGGATCCATGTGTTTACCTTATCAGTGGACAGTTTCGCTGACAAGTTTTGAGATGCCTCTCTCAAATCTTTTGCCATACCTTCACTTATTGTTTATTTAATCTATACCAAAGCTCTAGTATTAATTTTCTCCTAATTTTCTCCCTGAAAAGTATAGCTAGCTACAGGGAAGGATTTCTCCCTCTGCTAAAACCTGTGCTACACTCAAAGATGTACAAATGCTTTAACTATTTTAGTCCTTAGTGACAAATGAGGGGGGATGAAGTGACACAGTAATATAGGTCTCTACTGAAAGAGGTGCATCCATTCTGAGTAGCCACTGGGGTGGTATCTTTTGCAAAACTAAATAAAACACCAAAATACATGATTGCAGTTCTTATTATATGAAAATCTTTAATATAATAATCAAATTCAGTATTGCAGCTTTTATGTGCCTTGCTGGGCTTTTAATGACTTTTACTCCATAGTGTTCTTGTAGATGTGATTTTTCCAATGAAATCTTTCTTCAGTCCACCCAAGACAGATGATATTTGAGCTTGAGATTAGATTTATAAGTGGGTTTCTTTTTTGTTCTGTTGCAGAGAGGTTTGCCTGGAAGGACAAGAGGGTATTATTGATATATTTAGTTGTTATTGCATTATGTACTCTCATTGCTGATTTTGTTTACTGGCAGAAAGAGAGAGACAGGGAGATATATCAAGTATTGCTAAGAAACAAGGAATAAAGTTATGCAAGTCTGAGTGGCTGTTCCAAAATCTATTTTTGCATCTGTGGCATAAGAAAAAAATGTATAAATCATCATGTAAGAAGTATGTGGCGTGCTCAAGATACTCTTCTTTACTACTAAATTATTTACTACTAATTCAGTATTATTTCATGTGCAAGGTTTCTTTCATGTGAACAGATTTCTTTGTCGAGATACATTGATAGGGAATGCCATGGATGACTTGGAGTTGATGGGCCAAAGTCTTAAAATATTTGTGTTGTCAACCATAATTTGAAGAGCTTCAGTGGCAGGGATGGTGGAGGGGGACAGAGAATTAAATCCAAGGTCTCTTAGGTCAAACTTGATTGAAGTTTTATTGAGAGTGATCAGGAGAAATTGATGAACACAATATGTGAAGGTAAACAGGAGAGACACAGCGAAAGAGATCCATCTCCAGATTATTTCTAACTGCTGAAATGTCTTAGTAGGCTCAAAATCTGTTATAACCCCCTTTTTCTTGTATGCCTTGGGAAATTGCATGGAGGAAGAAAAGTAATTGTAGAAAGATTTCCTACTTCACACTAAAGTAAAGTAATCACCCCTCTGTTTCTGACAAAATCTTTGAAATTACAAGTTAAGACTGTGTTCTGATGATGCATCCACACAGGCTCTACTAACCAAAAGCTTTTTACGTGGGTAATTTTTGAGCCTTAATTGCACAGTAGTGATAACAGCTTCCTGGCTTCTTCTTTCCTGAAACAAATTCCCGCATAGAGAATGTTTTTGTGATTTGTAAAACATGGATGATTTTGAAGTCTTATTATAACGTGTATTATGTGAAATTAAAATATTGATACATATTATGCTGATTTGAAGGGATTCTTCAGGAATGTTGCTTTTATAATACTTCAGTTGCTGTAAAAATAATTTTAAATAATAATATAATAATTTTTTTTTTACAAAGTAGGGCTTGGTTTTTAAATTACAATTTTTGTTTCTTCTTAAACATAGTATATACTGAATCCTACAAAGAATAGGGCTTATTGTTGCTGTACAGAAGCATGTAGCGATAAAACTGTTCTGAAGAGGTTTTTTGTATAAAGACAATAGTTAATGGTTACTGAAGATAGGACTGTATAATAATGGAAGTTCCTAAATGTAATGGAGGTTAGCATGTTTTCAATGATTACTTTTCTTGGGGTTTTGGGGGGTTTTAATTTAATTTGGAGCAGTAGAGTGAGAAGGAATGGAAATAATTTGGGAAGATCAGGAGGATAAATGAATAAAGTGGGGGAGAAGGGGCAAAAATCAAATCTTGCCTCCTGCTAAGTTGAAGTCAAGAGGTTTTTGCTTTTGTCTTTGTGGCATCGAGACTTACTGATGCGAAGGCTAAGGTAGCATCTGTGAGATTTTCATAGTAACTTTTTTAGAGTTTTCTGTGGTGGAAAGCACTCATTTTGTTATGTAAGGTTGTGAACACTGACTAACTGCTTTTCTTGAGCTGGAATGGGGCCTGAGCAGATTGTGTCAGCAAAATAAGCCTCAATTTTGCAATTGGAGCTAAAAATATATTAGAAAAATTAAGCATAGCATTTTAATAATGTTTAAAGTGTGTTCTTTTGTGTTTCTCTTCGTAGGAAGTACTACAAATAAAATACGCAAAGCAGTTTCGTTCTAGGTGGGACAGATTTATACTTTAAAAAATGAATGGAAGAAAATGCTTTATAAGAAACATTGCAGCTGGCTATTTATGAACGCTTTTTTTAAAAAAGGGGTGGTTATACTTAACGCTTTAAAAAAAGTCATAATTACTGGAAAACAAAATGCCCTGAAATGCATTTCCATTAGCATGAAAACATCTTAAAGAAAAAATGATATTTTTTTTTCTGTATATAAGGCTGAATTGTTTCTGCATAATATTCAAAATAGGTTTTGCTGATTTGAAGGATGTTTTTTCAGAATGTTTTCTCAACATAAAAGTTCTGGTTACATATCTCTTAAGTTTTAAAAATATTAATAAATAGGAGACACAAATAAGAGGTGGCATTTTCTAAGGAATGTGAAGTACTTCTGCAGTTCTTTTTAGCAGTTATGAAATTATCTTCTGAAATTTCAGTAGATGTAATTTTCTGTTATTCCAACTATCAAAAAGGAAAATAAGTCTGCTGTAGTAATCTACTACATATTACCAATCCTGTTAACAGCAATAAATCCTTTAATTTTACTTTTTTTTTTTTAGAAGTTGAATGTAGTAGTTTCAGTTTATTAGGTGTTTCTTAAACCTACCATCATCACTTTCTTGTGTTCAGTTCTTCAAGTCAATTCTGCAAAAATTACCCTTCTAGCCTTAATTTCTTGCCATTTCTGTTTTGTAAAATTTACATTTTATCTTGCAGTCCAAATGACATGTTGGCTATTACTCACTCACTAGACAGGTCTGGTCAGAGAGGTTAAAACAGAGAAAATGGTATAGTATCTGTTGTTCACAAGAACAAGTTATGAATGACATTCTTCTTTCCCTTCCCAAAAGGCACTAAGGCGTGAACTGAAGGATAAAGAGCAAACCATTCTCAGTGCTGTGGACCAGGCACGAGTTTTCCTTGCTGACCAACCAATTGAGGGGCCTGAAGAACCAAGAAGGAGCTTGCATTCAAAAACAGGTCAGAAAAAACTCTCTTCCAGGAATAGTTAAAAGGAAAGAAAAAGGATTTACGTGTTTCCAGTACGTATTTTATATCCCAATTACTTGTTTAGACTTCAGAATTTTCCAAACCACATCCTGATTGCTTTTATTTCAATGATTTAGCCTCAAATATTACTACTCTGCTTTGTAAGTGCTCGCATTTTAATTTTTGATTCAAAACACTTAAGTCATCAGTTGTGTTCTTTTTTCTTAATGTGATAACATATGCACCTTAATATAGTCAGAATAGTAGTCAAGGATACACATTCAAATGTATGTAAGTTGTTATTGCAAAGTTTTACTCCGCAAGTAGAAAGAAGTGTATTCAGTGGTGTATCTCAGTAGAAAGAAAATAAATGAGCTTTAGGAAGGCAGTCATTACAGAATCTTAAAGATTTGAACATTAGATGAATTACTACTAAGGAATAGACCACAGCTGTCCTAGAAATGATATTTGCATAGTATTTGTTGAGATATTTGTCTATATCAGAGACCAACAAGGAGGTAATAATTTTCCTCCATCCCATCCCCCATAACCACAAAATAGAAAAATATAGCAAGTATCTGTGCAATTAAGTCCTAGAATTATGTTTCTGATATAAGCTACTACATTATAAAATCTTACTTTTAATTACATAAGAATTGTTCTTGGAAAAGGTACTACTTTTACAGAAATATCAGCTACTCTGAGATGTGAATAATTTACTGTTCTGTATAATTTACAAGATTACAATATAGCTGCTTGTATTGGGAGTTAGTTTTTTCTTCCCATACATCTTCCTATACATCTCCATAGTAAACTTCTAAAGTTTTTTCAGTGGAAACAACTAATCTTTCCTGCATCCATACTTCATGTTAATTTTTATGCAAATTTTTATGCAGTTTCCTATTCCCTAATTCAACTTTGTGATAAAGTTTGAATAGCTGTTGATTAAAGCCAATGACCCATTTTTCCCTGTGATTAGTTCTGGCACCTTAGCTACTGTGATGTATATTACTACTTCCTTTTTGAACTCTTGACTCCTGAAAACATTCTGTTTGTCTTTACTCTCAAACTTATTTGATACATTTGCGTCTCTAATGATTTAGTTCGTCTAAATCACAAGCAAGCTTGCAATTGAAAAATAAGGAATGCTCACTGTATATTTTCTCCTTGTTTCACACCAAAGTTTGAAGTCACAGGCTCTCTTCTCAAAAGCCGTAGAACCACCTAGTACCAAAGATGCCAATGCATAAAATGTTACCTGTGTAAAATGTTCATTTTCTAGCAGGGTTGATATCAATGATCTAGTGTTGACTGAAAGTGCAAGAACAAACTTCAGATGATGAGCTGCATCATAAATTCTTTTTATGCAATCTATTATTATTATTATTATATTGTGCTATACAGATGGCAGGGATAACAGAATAGCAGGGAATTTGATGACCATGGTAAACTGCATGACAATAATGGCCAGGCAGATGGTCTGCAAGTGATGTATGAGTGTCTCTTGTCTAGTCATCATATTTAAAAAATGATCAAATATGCTCAGACTGGGAAGCTTCATAAATGTGCATTGAACTTGTTTTCCTCTTCCTTCTTCACACTCAGTAGTTCCATTCTTTTTTTGAGCATGTGCTGGGTTAGTCTTGACTGTCAGCCAAACACCCACCCATCCGCTCACTCACTTCCTCCACCTCAGTGGGATGGAGGCAGAAGATAGAAGAACAGGAGAAAGCTCGTGGGTCAAGATGGGAACAGATGCACATCCCTTACAAACTACTGTTATGGGCCAAACAGATTTAGCTTGGGGAAAATAAACTATTTATTGCCATTTAAAATAAATATTTAATTAGTGATCCATAGTGGGAAACAAAAAGACAAACATTAAAACCATAGCTTTCCTCCCCCCTTTTTCAGGCTCAACTTGATGCACTTCATTCCTGCCTCCTTCCCCCTCTTGCAGGTCACACTCTGCCTCTTCAACAGGGCAACAAGTGGTGCAAGAGAGTGGGAAGGTGGTGGGTCCATGGTCAGCCTAGCAGCTTCTCTCTGCTGCTCCTTTCTTCTCACATCTTTCCTCTGCCCCAGCATGGGCTCTGCAAGGGGAGTATCTGCCCCGCCAGGGAGGTGCTCCTCCTCTGACCTTGGTGTTCCCTCTGCTGTTTCTCCTTTTTGTTCCCCCCCTGCTCCTTCTCTGGTGTATTTTGCTGTTTCTTAAATATACTTTCCCTGAGGTGCCGCCAAGTTGTGCCCCATGGTGGGTCTTCTGGAGCTGCCCCCACCCCGGCATGGGGCAGCCCTGGCCTCTTCTCACAAAGGTCCCCATACAGCTCCTGCTGCCGGCCATGGGCACCTGCACCCTGCACAGAGTGGTGTTGCACTTTCTGTAGATTAGTAGACTTTCAGGCCAAAAGGCATCTTTGAATCATCTGCTCTGATCTTTTATGTATCATAAGCTGTTAAATTTCACCCAGGACTGAGCCTAGTAAGTTTTTTTTCTGACAAGTAATGCCATTGATCTCCAGAAAGCTGCATCTCTGGGTTTGAAGATATCAACACACACAATTTTTCTTCTGATTAACCATTTTCAGTGAAGGCTGTGGGTGCAGGCTTGTGTTTGCTTTTAGAATGTTTATTTTTCTATTTTCTGTCAGTTTCTTGATCACTGGTATTGTCTGCAGTAGATTAAAGTTAACTCATTAACTTTGGTGTAGTAAACTTCATGTTGCTAAAGGGGAACGAGTGTGGTTTTGGATTGTAAGCTGACTGTCTTTAAAAAAAAACATTGATAAGCAGTACACAGCACTGTACGGTCATGATTTGAACATGTTTTTGGCTGCTTCTATAATAAAAATAGCAAAACTTTTTTTTAATCATGATTTCATTAATTGGAAAATCACTGTTTCTTGACATTAGTTCTTACCTTGTGTAATGGCAGGGGTGTTTAGGGACAAGGGTTAACTAAGCCAAAGAGGATAAAAGTTATAAAATCACTTTCTATTTTCTTTAACCTTCCCTTTCCATCCACTTTTTTTTTTCCCCTGCCTCAATCTTTTCATGCCAGGGAGGGCATTGTTGCAAGGACAGGGAATGAGAGAGGTTTAGGAGAAAACTGATAAGAATCACTTTTGAACTTGACTGACTGTGACCTGTTTTAAGGAATAAATGCATTCATTGTTCCATCCAAAGAGAGTATTTGTTACAGGATGCCTTATGATAACCTGTAATTGTCTATAATGTTCTTATTAGTTTCAGTTGTATCACAAGAATTCAAAATCGGGTTATGAGCAAGCCTTGGTTTCTTCTTTCCCATGTTGGCCATATGCTTCCCATGTTGGCCTTCTACTGTACCACGTAGTAACCTACACATTCAAACACAGTTCTTCAGCTTCTAAGAAACACCCTTCTAGGTTAATTTTCTCTCCCATCTGTCTTTTCTTCTGATTTTGTTTTGCCATGTTTCCTTCGGGAGGCCTTATCACAAAAAAGCAAGCTTCACATTCTTCTTGCCTTTGAGCTGCTTCAGCATCTGAGGGGAGCTGATTGATAAACCAGCAGGCCAGCTGCTGAATTTTAGATGGACAAGATAAGGAAATAGAAATGCTTACATTTTTAGCTGCTTTGTCACTTGTCCATGGTATAGGAGAAAAATTAGATTTCAAATATTAATTATAATTCTCTGTGGCATAGTTACAGTTGTCTTCTTAGATCCCTCTACTGTTAGTAAGGTTACGGGCCATGGGAAACTCAAAGGAAATCAGAAATAATATTTTCTGTCCCTAGGGTTATATGAACTGACGATACGGCTTTGCTGAAATTCTGTCCCTAAAATTCCACTGATGCAGCGAGGGAGTGGAGATAATTTTTTTTTTTTTTAGAAGATAACATAAACTAGCTTTCTAGCAGATTACCACAGGCCGCTACACTGATTCTCACTGCAATAGTGAATGTTTCCAGGAGCCTGCAGTATCGTTGAATTACTTCAGTAGCTTCTAGTTGTCTTACAGCAATCAGATTCCTAGCTTTGGAAGCTGTTATTTGGCAGTAAAGGTTGTTGTGATAAACACATCATTTAAAATTAAGTGTTCACTATCTGTTATCTCCTCTTAATTGAAAGTGTAGAAAACCCCATAAATCACATCTGTGTTATAAGGGAAATATATTCATAGGTATCAGTGAATTACATGCATATACTTCATTTAAAGTTGTAGACACACAACATATTCACTTGTTTCAGACGTAAATAAAAGTCGAACTTCTTTGCTTCCTACCACTGAACACATTCAGATAAATTCTCTGCCATAATTTTTCCTCTTAGCAAGGAAGATCTCACTGGTAACAGGCAATTTACTGTTTTCTAATGTATATAGCAGGCAGCATTTCTATTCCCAGCCACTTGTGCCTGTCCACTAGCTATCACATACCACGGAATAGTTTTTTGTTCTCTTCTATGCGGCTGGGCTGAGTCTGAAGTCTTGAGTGTGAAAGTTAGAAGAGCTTAGGAGCATGAAGAGGGCATGGCCCACTGGAGGTCAGTGGAATCATGCTCAGAAACTACTTACACAATTTTGAACATTGTTCCCTCTGGTTTAGTTGGAGCTCATTCACTGATGACTTTTGAGAGTTTCTTCAAAAGATTAGAGAAATGTGCAGTTACCTCAGAGAGAATCTCAAACTAAGTATCTCTCTCCTTTTCAAATAGATCTCTTCGTCACCCTACAAGTTTACTCCATCTGGGTAGAGCCTTGCATTTCTTCCTACAGAGTCTCTGTAGTTGCCTGCTTGGAGTCATATTGGTAAAATTCTGTTTGCTGAGTGGCATTGAGTGCAAACTTAGAGGAGTTTTAAAGCCTGGATTCTTAACAGCTGAGTATTGGAAACAGCCTGGCCTGAGGCCATAGTGCTTAATTTTATTGTATTTTTTTAAACCATGAGGACCTCAGGATATAGGCAGAGTTATATTCATTCTTGACCTGTATGTTATGTTATGGCCTGGTTTTAGCTGAAACACAGGATGCTTCCTAGGTGGAAGCCATGTTCTTAAAGTTTAACTGTTGCCTTGTTTTAAAGACTCTAGAAACCAATAAAGATTTGTCTGCAAGAGAATTCCAAGTTACACTGCTAGCAATGTGGATGACTGATGGATGTCAAAGGTTAGGACCTTGTATGAAAGAAAATTCCTTTCTTATACTCTAGAAAGCAAATTGGAAATTGCAGATTATCAAACTAGAAGTGTGTAAAGAAGAAAATGAGCTAAGGAAACTTGCTTAGAAAGTTCAATAAAGTTCAGACCGTGGATGTTTTAAAGTCCTGTCTTGTTATAGGATGCCATCAAGTCAGAGAGCCCTGTCTTTTGTGCTGCCTGACTTGTCTTTATTTTCTGGTTTTGTGTTGTTTTGGAATAAAATAGTTGCCTTTGTTTTGTTTTGAAATACTGTTCGGGGATGTATACCCGTCTCTTGCAGCTTTGCTGAGGAGCTACCTGTCTGCTGTGCCAGAAAAAAATCTTTATTGATCTTTGGAAGAAATAAAAGGCCTGTTACAATCTGCAGTCACAGTGCTTTGGAAAGAAACATAGGATTACTAGAGTATCTGGGATACAGTGGTGATAGATGCCTCTCTATTAGTACTCTCCCTTCAACAGGAATTGGAAGAAGACATAGTAGCTTGGTGATGCTATAACACTACATTTGGATTTTTTTGGTTGTGGCAGGAGCAGGCTAAAACAGAATTCATACCTGGTTTATGTTCCTGGAGCAACACAGACTTTGGGCTTCCATTGTGCAAGATTATTGTCAACTTGCTTTGGATCACAGCATTTATTACAAAATGGTGGCTTGGTCTTAGTGAAAAGTATTATATGTGTTTTGATTGTATTGGCAAATTGCACCAGTTATGCTGGATAAATGTGTGGTTCTCAGGATTGTTGTAATCTCCTTTAGTTTCCTGGAGATAGATGCTACAGGATGACTTAATTATCTCTTTTAACTAACAGCTATTTTCTCTTTGTTTTGTCCTCCTGTGTCTTCTCCACCAGCACTCACTGGGAAATATCCACAACCATTATTAATGGAAATATCAACAACCATTATTAGTGGATACGTATATTTGCTAGCATTGTTCTCATTTGTCTTTATCTGGAGCTCATACTCTGGGCCCTTTCCAGAAGTATTCATCATACATGAGGTTAACAGCTTTCATTTTCTCTGCTTTTGCAATTCCGTCTTTTGCAGACCAAAGGTAATTTGTCTTTTATCCTGCAAGAGACTCCATTCACTCTTTATTTAATTTTATTTCTTTGGTTTGAAGAAATTTCAGTTTTGATAGAAGAAAACCTAAGTGGGCTAAGATGAAAATGACTGTGCTTTTTCTTTGTTTTAACTACACATGCAATAGATACTTGAATAGGAGGGCTATGCTTGCCTGGTTGTGTGCTTTGAATCTGGCTAATTGCTACGTTTCCACATTAACCAGTGGCTGCTTATTCTTTAAACTTCCTATTGCCATCCCATCAGAGCTAAGTTTTCTGTCCAGATTGTTAGAAACTCAGGATGCTTTTGCTGGGGCGATACTGAAGACTTCATCGTGCAACAATAGCACAGCTTTTGGTTCTTCTGCCCAGGAGTTTGCCAATGTGCCTATTCAAATGCTCTGCAAGCATTCATAATGATTGCAGTGCTGTGTCACCCATTAGCGGTTGGTGCAAAGATTGACTGAACCAAGGAAGAGACGTTTGACATCAGGGGAGAGGGAGAAGGGGGCATGAAGTAAGCTCCAGTTCTAGTATATTTTATTAAGAATACAGTCAAAATTGAAAGAAATTAATGTAATTATGGCAAGATGGAAAGAGATCACTAGTTCAAGTCCATGTTATGAGGGTCAAGCAAAGTTGCTTAGAATCAAAACTGCTAGAGCCAGGAATAGTTTAAGAGATCTAAAATAAATTTTTAAGCAAGAAGAATTTTCCTCACCGATAACTTTCCTGGGTCAGTATTCTCCGTATATGTAAGCACATAAGGAAGCTATATGCTGTGAAGCTGAGGCTTGAAACTTTTCCTTCCATGGCACTCTGTCTCTGCTCAGAGACACAGAAAAGCTGTTGGTGCTTTCATTGCTTTGTTTGTGACAAAAAATGCTTGTTAAAATAAAGTTTTTTCCACTACAGAAGCAGACTTTTTTTTTTCTTGCTCTTTCTCCCTGACTGCAAGGTCAGTTAATATCTTTCCTCTCTGGTAAACAGATGGTCCAGTGACTATAGGCTTTTCTTACTTTCTGAGCAGCTGCTGAAGTAGCGATAATGTAATAAGTACCATTTAAAAAAAAAAAAAAGGAAAAAAGGAAAAAAGGAAAAAAAAAATAAAAAGCTGATCATTGAGAAGACTTTCTATTAAGTGGGGACAAAAAAAGCAACAACCACTGTGTAGTGTTTTTTCACAGCAAAAAAGAATTCTGTTTGCCAGCATGCGTAATGACAGACTGGTGAAACGAATTCCAAACTCACAGAAGAAAGTTCTCCCTATTATGACATTTTCTTATGAGGTTTAAAACTCTATGCTGTGCAACCAGTATCTTGGAGAATGTGTTATCTGCTTGAAAAAAAGTAATGTGTTGTTCATTAATAAGTTGGGTTTTCATGATAGAAAACATGAAGTTACACAAGATGTATTTCTCTCTGAAATTAATAGATGCTGAATGGTTTTATTGCTCATAAAAACATGTGTTTTGCTTTATTCCCCTAGTAAATGTCTTTTTAGGGCAAGTTTACAAGCACTTCCAAGGCTTTTGTAAAATAAAGCAGTCTTGCAATGAATTAATATTTTTCAAATAGAATAGGAGGCAGCTACCCTTGCACAATGACACTGACTTGACAAATGGTCTTAAAAGATGTTTCGGTTTTCAGTTCTGTTGGAATGCTTGTATCACCCCAGTCAATCTGGAATTTTTTTCCCCTCCCAAAATATGTGACTCGTCTGTCATGAGTAAAGCTGCCTTGTTTTAGCTGGCCGAAGTCAGACAGCTCTTCTCTTCACCTTTTCTATTCCCATTTATTGCTACAGCCACTTTTTTCCTTATTGCTTCTACTGGAGCGAGAAGCATTCATTGAATCTCCTGTGTCAGTACCTTTATAGACAGCCAAAAAGTTTTGCAAGATTTTCAGCTCTTCCTAATGCTTTCATCGTGTCCCTTGTCAAATGACTGATCATTTTAAATGACCTGCTAATAATGGAGTTGAGAACTGTTAAGCCTCTCCACCTTTCTACTCTTTTATGCAGAATTGGTAGGTTTGGGGTCTGATAACAGGTAAAGGATGATGCAAGCACATGATGTTGGATAAAACCAGCAGCTTGCAGCTTTGCATGTGTGTAACTTCTACTTAGTCCACTTTCTGGGTATAATGTCCTCTATATTCACATGTTCAAGTTGCCAACAAAGGAGGCTTCCTCCACCGGGTCTGCAAGTTTCTGTCCCCTTTCACCAAAGCTCAGTATTCCCTTTCCCTGTGTAAAGTGTTCCAACTCTAGGTGCTCCCTTAATCCTCATTTATAGTCCTACAGCTTTTACTCTTGAGGCCTGGTTGTCCTCAACCTATAGTTATAACATAGGATATCATATGATACCTCAACCTATGAGGTATACGATGGTACTGAACTCTGCCACTAGGTGCAACCTTCCTGCATGCTGCAATTTAGCTTGGCTTCTAGATTATTCACAGCCACTTTGCCACTGGACTGTAGTGGATTCTTATTCATTCATCAGTAGTATATTATTTTTCTTAACAGTGAATAATTCCAAAATTACTTCCAGTACAGCAATTTTGGTATCTTTACATAAGTAATTTCTAGCTGTTGCTTTTTCTTTAAACCAACAGTTTTTATCTGAAAGGGTTTTTTGGTTAGAACTTCAGCTTTATCTCTTTTCCTTTTTCTAAAACCTGTTGCAAATCTTGGGGTAAAGATCATCCCAGAACTGTGTTGTCCTATGATGTAGTTTGTTCTACTGTGAATTGCTGGAATTCCAGAGACAAGGTACAATTTATCACTGCCTATCTTTGGTCTTCATCTTTATTCTGGTCTGTCACTATTGCAAATTGTGGGTTACTGCCATGTCTCTATCCCTGAGCTACATACAAATTTATATCCCTTCGCATCTAGTTAAGCATTGCAGGTTTTCGTCACAACTGTTCCTCCCCAGATTCCTCTTCTCAAATACCCTCTTGCCACTGCGGTATCCCTAAGCCTGGCTAGCCTCTGCCTTTGCAGGCAGAGTGCACGTGAGCAGTGCTCTCGTGTGATAGCTTATGACACCCAGCAAATCACTGCAATATATTGGTAAGCTCAGAATTTCTTTTGTCCCTCTCAGCTCCCCTCTTTCTTCAAATGGCTCTCGTGTTTTTTAAAAAAGCTTTTCTAATTCTAGAAGTCAAAACATGCTCTGCAACCTACAGCCTAGGTATTTGTCTCCCTTCCTTTGGTGATGTTGGCTCTTGCTGATTGTCCTTGCCTCCCGTTCTCCTTTGGTTACCGGTGGTGGTACTTTCTTCTACTGCGTAACCACTTTTTAGCAAGTTGCCTTGTGCTTTTGGGCAACACTTGGTCGTTTGGCAACACCCTCTTCCCCATATATGCTCTTCTAGTATTTGTAGTCTAGCATGTATTGAGACTAATATGGGCTAAGAAGATTTGAAAAAACTTAAAAAAAAAAAAGTAAATAAATATGTGGAATTGGCAGGCAGAAACTCTGTTTTTGATCCAAACAACTCGCTGTTACTTTTACGTCTGGGAAAAATGTACTTGCCTTTCTCAGCAACAGATTGAATGCATTCTAATGATTTATGTTGTATTAATTACTTGCAGTGTGTTTTCCTGTATTGTGTGCTATGGAACAATAGTTGCACCACCAGAAGCATAGTAAGAGAACTTTTTCAACCATAACAGTGCATTTACTTTGTTTATCTAGCCTTCAAAAAGCAAAAAGTTTCCTCCCCCCATTTTTTATGTTCCTCTCTTGCACTCCTCCCCCAAGTTAGCAACTCCAAGCTTAGTCAGTCATAATGATTTTAAAGACAGTATATCACTTAATGGAAGACTGTATCTCTCATTTAACTTCTGAAAAAAATGGCACTTTCATCTTTGCATGATTGTTTATAATTCATTCATAGACAACACTTGAATTTTAATCACAAAAATACTGTGATAAACCTTTTCCAATGGTTTTATATGGGAGTGAATAGTAGACCAGTTGGCTTAGTTTTGGTGTATGCCACCTCTCTCCCCCTTCTTTTGTTCTCTGGTTTCTGCATTATATCAAGTTTCCTCTGCTTGCTTCTCTGCCTGCAGAAACCTCAAGATTGTTATGTAGAAGGGGAATCCTCTGAGACCGGCTTTGTTTGTCATTACTGAAGCAACTCTTCCCTAGTGAAAGAAGCTACCCGTGACTTTTTTCAGCAAGGCCCCTCTGAGCAGTAGACAGCAGAACCGACTGGGCATGGCTTAGGGTTTTCTTTTTAGCTTTTTGACTGTCTGGATCTCGGTTGGTCTCAAACTGCAAACCCGGGAAAGGCAGCATGTTCTCTTATGGATAGACTACCTGACTGGTTTGCAGAAATCTGTTCTGGAGAAGAGATAAGCCACCAGCTGACTCTGTTCTTGTTGTCCAGCGCTGGTACTCTGTACACCTTGGGTTTTGCTAGCAAATAGGAAGAGAAGAGACATCCTGGTCGTAGGGTGAAGGTGGTGGTAAGTGATCCAGGAACAAAGCACCGTTCTTGTTCTTCCTTCATGGAATGGTCCCCAGATTCCCTATTGCAATTTCCAGTAGGGAAGAATTTTTTTTTTTTTTTAATTCCTCTCCCCGTGCCTCTAAAAATAACAAATCAGCAGTAAGCTGCCTTTGCATTGCAGATACAGAATCATAGAATCATTAAGGTTGGAAAAGACCTCCAAGATCATCAAGTCCAACTGTGACATATCATAAGACATGGAAGTCAGGAATAGTTTCCTGTCTTCTGATCAAGCTTTATTTTGTCATCAGGACTGATTCAGGTTTGTTTCACTTATGGCAAGGTGGACTTTCTTCTACCTTGTACCCGCTGAAATAAATTATCAGTTGACTCTGGACTTACTGACCGTCTTCAGCTGTCTGTTTAACTAGACATGAATGAGAGAAAAAATAAACAGTGTAACTTTTCTTTCCTTCTGCAGAGTTGACCCCTGAGGAGAAAGCCATGAGGATTGCCAAAGCTATGCGTAAGCAGTCATCAGAGGTAAAAGAGAAATGGGAGAACCTAAATGCCAGTGCCAGTATCTGGCAGAAGCAAGTGGACAAAGCATTAGAAAAACTGAAAGACTTGCAGTGTGCCATGGATGACCTTGATGCTGACTTGAAGGAGGCTGAAAACGTGAGGAATGGCTGGAAACCTGTGGGAGACTTGCTCATAGATTCATTACCGGATCACATTGAGAAAACTACAGTAAGTGTGGAACCCCTGGGAAATATTTAGCCTGTGTGAGTCAGATCACTCCATTCTTCTACCTCTAGTCATGTTAGATATGTATACGCTGTATACTTACATTTTCATGGACAGTTTAAAATGCTCTTTAAAGGCTAGACTGGAGGTCTCAAAGAAAGTCCAGCGCTGTGCCACACTTGCTGTGTCAACTGTGATTGCATAAGCATGTGTGATCAGCAAGCTACAGATGTGTATGGAATATAACATTCATTAAATGAAAAAAAAAGTATTCTAGGATTCAAGTATTTTCCTCCTAGAAATACTGTCTAATCCATAGTTAGGCCACGGGTGTGTTTGGAGCTTTGCCTAGGCACTGGAGTATGAGTGAGCTGAGTCAGTTGTTATCCCGGCAGTTGACAGTAGGCTCCCCTCCTTTTTGTAGCATTGGGCTGTCAGATTTGTTTGGCCATCATGTATTCTTTCTTCTTAGAAAAACATTGAGAGCTCTTTCAGCCACACAGAAGTATATACATAGTTATACTTTCTGTTCCGTAGCTTTCACGATCTTCACATGTCTATTGTCTATTTTAGCTTGTATGAGTGAAAATTTGTATCTGTTTTACTTTAGCCTGGCTCCTCTTCAGGATTATTTCAAAGTGAAGAACACATACTACTGTATCATGTTCTCATGGGCAAACGAGGTCTTGCGGCCAGTATTCCAGGCCACCCATGAGGGGCTCAGTGCCCCAAGGCGTGGCTGCTCATGATGGGTAGTAGTCATCCCATGCTTAGCTGCATGAGTTGGGTAGGGACCAAGTTATGTAGAGCTCCACAAAGAAGGAATACCTTCTGATAACTAACATTGTCCAGGAAAGCTGACTGGAAACAGCACAGTGCTTGGAGGAGTGCCTGAACATCAGGGAACCCCAAAGAACATGTGGGTATGCGCACATAGGTAGAGGAAATTGCTGTTTCAGGCAAATTTAGCAGCGGTCACCAAGCTTCTGTTTCACAAACACAACTTTTCAGTTTTAAGCTCAAGAATGAATATGGAAAAAAATTAGAGGACGCTGGGGTCATGTACCTGACCATCCATGTCGTCAGCATGGGATGCTGGTGTTAGAAGAATGAAAGGCCATGGGCTGCAACCAGTTTTCTGCAAATACTCTCTCTATGTATACATGGCCTGTGGACTCATGAAATTAACACAGGACTGCATTATTTCACATACATCAGTGTAAGCATCCTCATTCTCCAAATTTTGTTGTACTTTCAGGTTTAATAGAACCAAAATCTTTAAAACAAAGGCAGTCAAAGCTGATTTATATCCAGACTGCTGTTGATTTGAGAAGAGCAGTGCATCACCTCCTCCCTCTTTAACATTTTTATATATAGATACTAAAGCAAGCACCAAGATACTGATACTGAATAGCTCTTTGTTCTCATGCTAAGAAGTGATTTGTCATATCTTGCTGGCTTTTTCTGTAAAGAAGAGTAAAACAAAGTCTTTAGATTTTCATGGTTGTGGAAAACCTGAAACATCTGCTGAAGTAATAGGGGCCTGCTTCCTGTCCAGAATCCAAACATTCCTTTCTTGCCAGTAGGTGCCTTCTGTTCCTGGGCCTGATGAGAGAGATTTTGAAGGGAGACAAATAATTGAATTGTCCAAAGAAAATCTTTTTTCCGGTTGTGTTTGGCTTGTTTCATGATGTTTAATCAAGCGTTTATAGGGTTGAACAATTAACTGCTCACAGCAAGAAAGACATTTGATGCATCTTTTCAACTGTAACTAAAACTTGCATCAATTTTGTCTTAATACTGTATTTAGTTCCATTTGATTTCCATTTTTAATCATTGCAATAGTTTTACTCTACAGTTCTAATCAGGTAAAACATTGTTCTCCTTTTCCTTAGAAGATACGTTCCTTCATGCTTTGCTAATTCAATAATAGTTTTTAAATTGAATTTTTGTCAGCTGCTTAATACTGGAAAACTGTAGTTACTGAACACATTTTTTCTAAAGAGCATTTGACAGGCTGTATGCTGTTAAAGCTCCTGATAGACCATTGCATATTTCTTTTTGGAAAGAAAAGATCTAAAGCCATATGTCACCACTAAAAACCTTATTTTAGGGGTGCAATTTGGATGTGGGCATTTGGGTAAATTTCATACTGTTTTTCTCTAGAGATGGATATGAATAAGTTAATCAGAACTTTGCTGGAGAACTCAAGAGTTATGTACAGTTGTTCAGGATAAGCTGCCACGTTGGACAAGTCAACACCATGTCGAGTTTATGGTGGCTTTTGTGCTGCTCAGATGTCCGTTAAGCATAAATGTATGTTTCTAACTCTTCTAGGCTTTTAGAGAAGAAATTGCTCCCATCAACTTGAAAGTTAAAACAGTGAATGATTTGTCCAGCCAGCTGTCTCCACTTGACCTTTATCCATCAGTAAAGATGTCTCGTCAGCTGGATGATCTTAATATGCGGTGGAAACTTTTACAGGTATTCTTCTGAATATGTGCAGTAGGTGTGGGGAGAGGGATGCTTCCCACTCTCTTCTGTTCTCTTAAAAGATGCGTTATTACCACTTATTCTTTATTTCTATCTTTAAGGTGTTATTTTAGTGGTACCAAAGCAACAGAGGGAGCTGTCTGTCCTTCTGTGGCTTGTCCAAAAGCTTTTCCTTTCAAGCTGTCTCAGCAGTTTACTTGCTCAGGAGACTGCGTTAACCTCTGGAGACTAGTGAGAACTATTGCTGCGTGCTTTTTTTGTATGTCTTACAGCAGTATTTTTACTGCATAAATCATTGTTACTGAAAATTGGTGTACATACTGCTGTTGCGTTTCCAGCTTCTGTGAAAGCTCTTTTATTTTGGTTTTGGATGTTCAGTTTCTGCAGGGAATTTCACTTAAAGTGACTTAAGTATTAGTAGAGCTATAACAAGATGTGAGCAATGGCACATTTAGCATTATACAACAGAAGACAGTATGCTGTGAGAGAGATTCATATTGCTTAGTTATGATTATTGTACTTAAACGGTCTGAGAAAGGTAAATCAATGTCCCTGATTACAGTTCAGACTCATGTGCAGTTTCACAGTGAATGGTTTAATGAAGTTTCTTACATCAGTTAAAGTTCATTTATCAATTTCTGCACTTTCTTGCTTCTTTTTTTGGTAGGAAATATTTATTGTGAGTTAGCTTCTCTTTATTTCTTTACCTGGTTTCTGAGGGTGATATTAAGTGTCTGGAAGAATGATGAAGGATCTGTTGCCTCTCTAGCTGAGGGTAGTGGGACTGAATTCTCAAAACCTGAGCATCAGCTTGTGGGCTAGTAGTTTTGAATCAGTCACTCCTGAGGGGCAAAACTATTCATGTGTCATATCAGTCCTTCCCTTCCCTAATGTAATTTGGTAGTAGCTTTCTCTTTTTATTTTTTCTTTTTTTTTTCTTTTTTCTTTTTTCTTTTTTTTTTTTTTTCTTTTGTGTGTCCTCTCAAATTGAGTTAACTAAGCAGCCAAACTGCTGCTGGGTGCACTAATGCAGTTTCAATTAATAAACCACTGGGGAGTCATGTCAGCCAGTGAGGTGGTATCTTCCAAAATGGTTCTGTGCTGGAAAGGCAGCTGTGAGATCAATACAGTCAAATTGAGACCTGCTGACTATAGAAATTTGGACAACAGAATGGTTGGAAAGAGGTCAGAAACTTCAGCAGTCAGCTATAGTCACCATGAAACTACTATTGTTCGTTATTGATCTGCAGTGCTCGCGTGAGAACACTGCAAGATATGAACATGATTTTCATCAAGCAAATGAAAAGAAAGTAGCTGTGAATAGCTGGATGTCAAATAAGTGCTCTGACACACAGACAACTTTAAATATATTTAACTAAAAATGAATGTAAACAAGTGTTTTAATTATGTCCCTGGTGTTACAGAGTAAATGGAATGTAAATTTGTGTTTGTGTGCTTATGTGTAGGTGTCTGTAGAGGATCGCCTTAAACAGTTACAGGAGGCACACCGAGATTTTGGGCCTGCATCACAGCACTTTCTTTCCAGTAAGTTCTTTGAATTAATAGATGCATGCGAGATTGACAGCTTTCTCAAACACTGACTGCTCTTTGCTCCAGGCTTCCCAATGGCTTGAGGAACGGGAAGTTTCTCTTCCGTGTTGTTATCTACCTCCCTGCTTTTGTAGGGGTGTTTCATCTTCATAACTCCACTAACATTCTCACTGGCATGCTTCCCTCAGGGATCACTGTAATATCTTGCTGAGCTATGTTTGCACCCCAGGTTGCTTTATTCTTTGTCCTCAGTTTTCTGCAAGGTCTGACCTGGGGCTGTTCCAGAATCTTTGTCTTCATAGCCACATATTCTCATCCCCTACTACCGCTTTCCTCAGTTTCCTTTTGCTTCCACACTTGCTGGGATGACACAAAAGAAGAGCTGCCTGGATATTCTCTTTTTTATTAAAGGCTTCATGTCATACATTCCTGGAACTTCAAATAAAGGGGTGGGGAAAGCAAACCTGCATCACTTCCTCTTGAGACCCATCCTTGCATCTTTTTCTATTCGGTGAAAATTTTAGAGGTGTGAGCCTACAACCTCCCACCAGATGCTTTTGCTCCTTCATTCTCATTTGACTTCACTACAGATAGATAGGTTGTGGTATCAAGATCCGTGTTGATTTTCTGATGTTCTAGCTTATCTGCCTTCATCAGAGCTCATGATACAAAATGTTAACCAAATCAGCTCTTTTTAACTGAGGGCTTAAAATTATTGCAGGACTTGAGAAGTGAACATAAAAATGAGCAACTGTCCCAGAGATTCTCAAGTGCTGTATGTCACTGTAGAGCTAAACAGTTAATGTACTTTAAATCAATAAAGAAATTTTGATTTCTTCTTGAGTTATGTGACAACCATGTTCTTATTTTAAATTGACAACTAGTTTTTCAGTAAACATCATGGTAAGCAAGTTGCAGTGTATTTAAAATATTACAGTTGTTATGCAAAATAACAATTCCTGGAGCCACTTTGTCCTTTTTTTAAATTGACAGAACAAACAAACAACTTTAAAAGTGTGTGGTTTTTTGTTTTGTTTTGTTTTTTTTTAAAACCCATTAGAAGTATTGCATTGTGCTGCCACAGTGGTTTTGTAGCCCTTCCGATCTCAGACTTGTAACCTTGACCTGGGCAGTGCACCTATGTAATAATTTGCTAAAAAGAATATCGATAGAGTGGTATCTTTGGCAGTGTTGAAAAAAAACAGATTAACTCTTTGGGAGAGCAGTCTAATCTGTGTAATCAAAACAGACAGTACAATCACGTACAGAGGATAGAGTTTCCCCTACTCTAGCAGGTTTGAGAAGTTCCTGACTTCACTCCTGTGTCACTGTTAAGTCTGTTCACCTCTTCTCACCTGAACCAATGCAAATGTTCAGCTGACTGATCTGGGGGAAAAAAAAATATAAAAAAGAATTTAAAAAAATCAGTGAGAGAGTCCACATGTAAAACAAGGAAGCCTGCCAGGCAAGGTTGGCTGGTTTTGTTTGCCTTGACCTGGATTGTTTTCTTGATTTGGCTTACAGCGTGCCATAACAAATAACTGCATTCATAAGGCTGAGTAAGTGGTGAACTGGCTTTGTTGCTGGATAACACATCCATAGATTTGTGCCCACAGAGACTATGCAGTGCCTTATCAGCATGCCTCAGCCTTGCTTAAGGCATCTTTAGGCTTAGGGGGACATTTGGTTTACATTACATACAAAAGTCAAGAAGGGGGAGTTTCCAGAATGCATGTTGGTAGATACCGCAAAGAGCTATAGCCAAGTACCACAATGCTGCAAAACCAAATAATACGCAGTTAGCCATTTAAATTATTTGTTAAAAACAACCTTCTTCCCCACACATCCTACAGGAAAACCTTCTTAAAATAACCTAATCTGTTTTAAGAGCTTGAACTAGACAGAGTTACAGAACTTAATACCTACAACTTTATATAAAGTCTGTTAAATGAAAGTCAGGGACAGTAACTTCAAAAGGAAAGTAATAAAAAAATAGATCATTAAATCTGGGAAGATGAAGGTTTTATCCTGACAGGTTGAAGAAGTGAGTACTCTAAATCAAAAATTTCAAACCTTTTTAGTGGCCATAAATTACTTCTAACTCTGAGGAACAAGAAGAGCGTTAATCTGAATAAAATAACCTCAAGCTCCTAAAACTGAGATTATATGTACATCTTGTGCAAATCTTTATCTTTAAAGTTGCACTTCTGAGTTAAGGGGGAGGTTTTTACCTGTGTTCATTTGACAGCACCTATTTTAAATTTACCTCACCTACCTGTTATTCTTCCTCCAAATCCTAACAAGAGACCATAACTTGCCATCACACCATTTTCAGCTCTCTAGCTCCTAGTTGTCATTTAACCAGTAATTTGTGCTAGCAAACCACCTATTTGTACCTGTTCCTCAGATTCCTAGAATCATAGTCTAGCCCAGGTTGGAAGGGATCTCAAAAGATCATCTGGTCCAACCTTTCATGGGCAAGGGAGCCTAGATGAGATTATCTAGCACCTTGATTCCAGCCCCCTTAATCCAGTGATTTCACCTCTGCAGTGGCCAGTAACATCTCTCTACTAAAAAGACATGGTGCAGCATTTAATACTGCTGCTGGAGTTCCTGGAACACCAATTACGTGGATTCACCCAGACCATCGCTAAGGAAGTGCTTCAGAATATTTTTGAAGTCCGTCAAATAATACGACATTGGCCCTTGTTAAATTGTCTTGCAGTAGGAGGCTGGGGTAAAGCAGTATTAGTAGGCCACTTACAATCTATGATCCCTCTCTTTGCTGAGCTATTTCCCCCCTCCCATCAATGTTAGACAGAATTTGATTGCTCTTTTTTTCAGTGCTTTTGGAGTGGAAAGTAAGCTCCTTGCAAGTTAGCTACTGCTCAGTAAATTTTACGCATGCCTAATACAGATAAAGATGAAGAATCTTTATAATCTGTTATTCTTTGCAAAAAGATTGTTTTGCTGTCTCCCACCTTTAGAACAATAATTTTTTTTTCTGTAGTTCTTTTATTTTCTAATGCCTGAGATCCACTCCTCTCTGTTCTGTTTCTTCTATGCTTTCTTAGAAGAATCCATGAACATCCCTGGAGCCCTGACTCCACATGTTCCCTAACAAAAAGCCTAAGTCTTCAAGTGGCCTGCTCAAAGCATTTTTTGAGGGCTGTCCAGACTTATAATGCTGGCCTGCTAGTGAGAGCCAGAATTGATAACTACTCAGTTCAGTTTTCATTGAGAAATGATTTCAAAAAAAGAAAGGGAAATTAATTTTGCATAGTTTCGTGTAGCAGAGAACTGGCAATGTCTTTAGAAAGGCTGTTCCCAAATAAATAGAATATGACTTGGTCTGTAATAATTAACATTTTAATTGATTATGTTTTTTAGTCCATATCTGTCATTGCAGAATATCTGTCTGTAATAGCACATAAATTGTACCTAAGCAAAGAGTGGCCAGATTTTTCTTCTTAGTTAGCTGACATAATTAGTGTAGTAGTACTAGCACCACTGTAGGTGCCAAATTGCAACACTGAAGAATGAAACTCTAAAGCTGATGGCCACCTCCACCTATCTGGTTGATTTTTTTTTTTTTCTTTTTTTCAGGGTTATGAATGCTTAAGGATTTTTTTTAATTTGGTTTTTTTTAGTTCACTACCTCTGTGTGAGCATTTACCCTTTACTATGTTTTTTCTCTACCAGGTAACTACCTACCTATTTATTGCAAATTTTCTTCTTTAAGTAGTGATATGGAATCATCTCTATTTTTTCCAGTGAACAATGTGGTTTACTTTGTTCCTGTAATTTCCAAAATATTCTCCCCAGTTAATCTGTTTTTTAGTATGTGAATGTTTCTTAAATTATAAGCCATGAAATTTTGTGTGGTCCAGGAAGACGTCATAGCCATTAAAGTGCTCAGGGAGCAGCCAGCTGGGAGCAGGGTGAGACCTGCCTCTCTCTGCAGCAGCTCCAGCCTGTGGGGGTTCCATGGCTGGTAGGTCTTTGCTGCAGCCCGAGAGATCTTAGGGGAAGAGGGAGTTACTTTCAAATGGATTTTTTTTTTTTTTTTTTCCCTGAAGAGGGATGAGCTCTAAAGTGGGCCATGCTTGCAGAAGATTACATTAGTTGAGAGATCAATTACTGGAGATCCAATGTGCATCAAAGCTGTGTCTCATTTTACCAGGTTTTTAAACAGGGGTGTTAGCACCTAAGAGTAGGCATGCTGTCTTGGAAGTGCTGGCAGATGTGTACAGTACAAATTCATCCCCTTGTGATGATCAGTTATTCCAACCTGTTTGTTCAATTTCTGCTTCTACAGTGAATCCAGTGAAGTGAGTTTCTTCTATGATAAAATCCTAATTAACTAGGCACTAGTTTGGTAATTTCTGGTAGGACATATGCGTACCTATGGTTCTTCAGTAAATAGCTACTTTTAAGTTGTGCATTGGCAGTCCTGTTGGCCAGAACACTTTTTCCCCTTTTATCTCCTGGGATCTTTAGACAAGCAGAGTTGTAGTGTCATGTATGACTTCGTGCCTTTTGCAACTCAGTGTGCAAAAAGCTCCTTGGCATTATGGATGATATCTGTTAATGTGTCAGACTTGCATAAGTTCTGCAAAGATTACTGCTGTTCAGCAAGAAGGTGCAAAGACAGGTTTTTGCCTTTTTTGTGTTAATCAATATTAGTTTGAGTTGCATATAAAAAATAAGGGTTGTAACTAATAGAAATAAGTTGATATTTCTCCTTTTGTTCTGTTGCAGAGCATTAATTATAGTAGTTGAAGCATTTATTTTCAAAGCTTAAACTGATAATAATTCTATTGAGGTAGGAAAACCAGTGTCTCCATTTTCCCTGGATGGATAGCTTGTTTGCTCACAATTTATCATCCTCTTTTGAAGTAGAAACACCACATTTGTTTTATTTTCAGCTTGGCATCAAATAGATGCCTAGAATCATTTTGATAGATTGCCGTCATTTTCTCCAGCTGATTTTCTAATTACTAAAAGTTGTCTGGGATATTGTAATTGTTCCCGTTTAATTTATTATAACTGTTTTAATTGTAAAATAAATAAATAAAGTATAGTTGGGGGGGGGGGGTGTTTTGGCAGGTTCTTTCTAATAATTACCTTATCTTTATTTCCTCAGCCTCAGTACAGTTTCCATGGCAGAGATCTGTTTCACATAACAAAGTGCCCTATTATATCAAGTAAGTTTGCCTTGATTGTTTTCTTAAGCATAACAGAGGGTCTTATCACCATAAACTGGCAGAAAAACATAGGTACCAACTAGTAACTAGAAATGTTATCAAGAGTTTCTCTACATAGTCTTATGCTGCATATACTATGTATTTTCCTGTTTATTGCTTTGCATACTGTATAATTTAGAAATATGTAAAAAGAAATTGATGGCAAACCATAACTAAAAACTCCACTCAAACACATACAAATATGCTCCAGTGTAATACAGTATTGGTACTCAAATCAGGCTTGTTCTTACGTATGTGGTTCATTGAGAGTTTAAACTGTAAAGGGAAAAAAAGCTGAATACATAATGTATTTAAAAATGCAAAGTTTATAACCTATAGCAGAACAGTGGTGACTAATATCTATAGATCCCGTTCATCATTTTATGTAGAATGCCTTTGGAAATAGACACGTGTTGATTGTCCCACTGTCATTTTCTTTACTTCATGGAAGTTTTTTTAGTGCTTGATACTAATGTAAATGTAAAATTAATGTAAATATTGACCAAAAATGTAGAATTACCTTGATTCTCAAAAGGAATGGTTGAGATATTTATTTTTAAAATAATTAGAAATACTTAGTTGTCGAGGTATGGGGATTTTGATGTGTTCTGCTTGGAGCAATCCTTAACCTGGGTTTTCTCATTCCATCAATGTTATTTATGTACTGTTTGCCAATAATTCAAGCGTCAAAGATTGTGGCTTTAAGAGAAGGATAGCTTTTTGCCAGAGAGGTAAATGAAATTTTAAGAAGGTACAGTGTATAGTAAGCCAGACCCAGAGTAGTTCGTTTTAGGCTGAAGGAAATTGGTATTAAAATGTTATCAGTTTGAGTTTGGAAAAAAAGTAGGTTTTTTAAGTCTGTAGGATGACTATGAATTCGACCTCCAAATAATTCATTCTAAAAGAACATCACTGAGGACAGTGTACTATTGCATATTGCTCTGTCATAAATCTGAGAGCCACATTTTGTGTTTCAAACAATTTATGAGTGCTTGAGAGCTTTGAAGAGCAGGAAACAATAAATCTTTGTCGATCAAACCCATTGTCATAATTCTTGAGGTGTGACAGTTGTTTTTAAACCGTAATATGAAGATTATTTTTTTAAAGGGTCTGGATAGATAACTAGAAAAAGGAAAGGAAAAACTACTGTGAAAATTCTTGAGTTCTCTATATAAGCATGTGCACTTCTGCTGAAAAGTTTTGCAGGAGGCAACAGAAAGCTGTGACATGCTGGAGGAGAGGTTCCAACCTCAGCCCTGAGTTTTTTGGGTTTCTGGGCATCTCCCTTGCCCCACCTCTTTTTTTTTTTTTTTTTTTTTTTTTTTTTTTGGCATGACTAGTTCAGAAGAAAGTAAACCTTTCCAGTGTGCACAGTAGGTGCAATCCTGCAAGCGCACAACTTGGTGGCAAAGTATCCACTGATACTGTGGGCTTGCTCTGATAGTAGTGCGTTGGCTGCCCTGGAGCTAGATAGGGGAATGAAGCCAGTCGGGGCTAAGAAAGAAACCCCAGCATCTCTCAGAAATTGTTTTCATGGTCTTGCACAGGAAGTTTGATAAAGGGGCAGAACTTTTCTGAGGGTCGAGGTCTTTATAGAAGCAGAGACCACTGGTTTATTTTGAGGATGGCTTTTAAGGAAGTCAACAGAAT
>NW_009260832.1:3198490-3213546 GCF_000687185.1 Egretta garzetta | reverse complement strand
CGTCTTGATTCTTGTGTCTTGAAAGAGAAGAATAATGTTACATGTAACCAGAAGGATTTATTTATTTTAAAAAGTTTGAGGAGGAATATGGAATTTCGGTAGCTCCACAGCCTGACAAGCAGGCTGACATTGGCAGGTTCCTTCATTTCTTACTGCTTGCTGATCTAAACTTCAGTATTGGCAGCAGCAGCTAGACAAAACACAAAGCTGTGGAAAATAAAGCAGACGAGCTGATTCTGATCTTACTTGCTTTGGCATGATCAGGCTGGAGAGTACTCTTAGCTTCAAATATTCTTTTAAATCTTCGTGTATTCCCTAATTTCAGATGTAGTTTAAAGAGAGGAAAATGATGCTGACAAGAAAGCTTATTTGATTGGAGTGATTAAATGAGCTTTTGTAATACAATTCGAGGGAACAATCAATGTATGGTGGATGTAACAGTCAGGATGTAATGGTGGTTGTTTATACAGAAAGAAATTCTGGGAAAGAGGCAAAGATTAAGTTAATTTTCTTACTTATTTGTTTAGTTGTACTAAGCTCTTTGAACAAAGCGCCTTTTGATGTAAAACACAGCATGAGTAGAAGAAACAGTTATGATGAGTCTCAATAACTCTCCCATTTAAGAGAAATTATGTTTCCTGTATTTACAGCAAGACTTGTATGTTCAGAGAGAAAGTTTAAGGTACCAGTTGTTCATTTTATGGGGTAAGGAAGAAAAACAGAAGAGGGGGAATAAAAGTATGATTCAATGATGGGTGGCTGAAAAATTAGAATTTTTAAAAATTAATTCTGAAAGGAAAAGAAATGGTAATTGAAATCAGGCTACTTTAATTCTGAATAAGAACATACACTCCCTTGGATAACCATAAATTCATACCTTTACTTCATTTCGGTTGCTTTTGGTGAGTGTCCTTGAATGAGAAATGTAAAATATTCAGAAATGACATAGCTGTAGATGGTGATGTAGTTGTACCTCTGTTAAGATGAGTATTTTAAAAATGTACTGCACTCTTCACAGTTTTATTGCACACAGAGAATGGGGTTTAAAAAAAAAATCAGGGAACTGCAGCTGAGAAGGCAAGACAGAGCACTTTAGGTACCAATGAATCTGCAAGGAGAATGTCAAAATGATGCAAGATGTCTGTATTTTCAGATGAGCAGCATTTATTCTGTTTCTTTCCTGATGCCAGAGGAAACTTGCACTTCTATGCATAGAGAGAAGCCTCTCGGAGAAAGAGGTCCTTAGTGTGCCAGCACACCGTGGTGGCTTTGGAGGGCAGTTTGTTCTCCCCACCCTGTTTACTACAAACATGATTTAGCCTATCTCTTTTTTCCTCTTGAGTTGTCTTACTGTGTAAACCGAACTTGCCAAATGGCTTTGCCTCTGTTGATGTGATTTTATTTAGTCCTTTTTGCCTCCTGTTTGATTTTTTTTTTTTCTTAATGACAATTGATATAAGCTTTTGTATTTTCGTAGTCTGTCTTCTCTGTTGCAGTAAATTCAATCAACAAAACCTGAATCTGTAAAATCTCCATGCTGTTCTAAAAAAAAAAAAAAAGCTTAGTCTTTCATACTTTATAAAAAGAGAGGAGGACTAATGATCAGTATGGAGGGGGATACAGCACAGCAGGCACGGTATTTGCAAATGCACTTTTGGTAATAGAAGTGTGAAGCTTGGACAAAAGATTTGGCAAACTTGCCATTGAATACATATTTTGTAGGTTGGTTTGGCAAGGTTTGAGATTTAATAAGGAGTTTTCTGTTGCTGTTCACTTATAACTATTTGAATCACAGAAATAAGACATGCTTGGCCTCTAACAGAAAATGAAAAAAAATAAAGCCTAGATTACATAGCACTTCAATAAATACACTCTAAAGAGAAACAGAAGAATAAAGGAGACACTATGTATGATCGTTAAACATCTTTGAGGAATACACAATGAACTGAAAGGAATGTGCAGAAAACATAATTATCCTGGCATTTCTCATTGTTCTTTTAACTGTAATTTGTGTTCTTCTGCTGTGTACCTTTTGATGCTATAAATTATTAGATTTGTTAGATTTTCGTACTGTGCAGAAGAAACAAAAGGCTAATGCAGAAAGAGTTACAGTGAGTTTAAACTCATGCAGGGCATTATACAAGGAGACTAATTTCTTGGTGTAATCATTAAATGAATCAGTATCAAACACCATAGTCACCTGGTTGCTTTTCTGCAATCCTGCAAAGAGGCTGGCATCACTGACATCTTAAAAATCCCATTTTATTACCTTCTATATCATGTTCAACTTTAGGGGGGACAGGAGTAAAATGCTTTCTGCTTCTCCATCTTTTTTCAAGACTCCTCAGGAAGTCTTTCCTGATGTTTTATGCCTGTATGGGGAAGAGGGGGAGAATTAATGGAACTGGGAAATTGAACTCTTTTCTTGTTCTAGCTGTATCCATAACCCCATTCTTAGAAGTATTTCCCTTAGAAGGGAAAATAAAATATAATTTGCAGAAAGAGACAAAACTGGATTCAGTTTTTGAGACTTTCTTCAATTACTGGTTCCTGTGCTGGTCTTCATTTTCTGTTAAAGAAATGCAGTAGTACATTTTCTCTGGAGGGATTTCAAAATATCCGCATATAAATTGCTCCACCAACCTCTAACATACATTAACCTTGCAATGCATTATGCCAATTCTTTTTCACCACAAAACAGTATTTTCTAATGGGCTTAAAATTTTAAGAAAATATACAGTATCTAGATAAAGCACCATGACATATTTATAAAGTGGGGATGATGTTATGCCATTTGAAATTTGGCAAGGGCAGCAAAGTCAGAGTTCTGAGTGCTGTTGATTCATTAGTGATCAGTAAAGATCCTGATTTCAGTTAATGTTTTGTGAAAATGACTACAGGATCGGAAAGCTACTTAACGTAGTGCCGGCGTACTACTTCAGTGTCGGCTGGTGTGGTGTTTGCCAGGGATTATCAACACAGACATAAGCCTTGTCTGTGCTAAGGGATGATAAAAAGCCCACAAACCTGTCTCTAGATTCCTTTCTTGTAGACAAAAAGCTAAAAAAGAATGAATTGAATTTTTTTTTCACAACTCCATGGACAGCTTGAACACCTGGAGATGTACAACTTACTCCATTCATTTCACCAGACTGTTCTCTTATTTCTAGAGATCATAAGTTAAATGACATGCTAACTGTTTCTCAGCTCTTTATTTACAACCAGGGAGTATTTTTAACAAGGATAATCCTTGCCAATTATAATTAGAAAGCTGCCAGCAAACATAAAGGGTAAGAAACAGATTGTAAAGGTAAATGTTTGTCATTTAAGCTTTAGAGCACTTCATTAATATGTAGTTTTTTAGATTTGGAATATTTTATGGTTATAATGTTTATTTTTAGTTAGTGAAATTTACACAAATGCATTTAAACTTTTTTAATTACACTGTTTTGTAGTATAATCTCTTCGTGGATGCATGTTTTACTGCATGACTTAAATTGTGTCAGTAATTTTTGGCAGAAGAGACCTGGAAGACTCTTACTCTGAATAACTCAGTCTTTTGATACCAGCCAAAAAAATAACACTGAATGAATTCTCTTGTGGCTCAGTCAGCGAAATGCTTTTAATTCCTCCCTGACTAATCCATGGGGGAAGATGTAACGTGTTCAGATCGCTTGTGTTACTGTCCTGTAGACCAGCTCATTCCTGCCGTAGCAGAAATCCCTTCTTATGCCACCCACTGCAGAATGAAATCTCATAACTTCAGCTCCTGTAGACCTTGAAAAGTTCTTCTTAGCCAGTGCCATCTACATGCAAGTTGAATAATGAGCCCAGCTGTCATTCTCTTTCACTCAGAGTAAATATCACCTCACTCTATGAGTAGTTCTTCTGTAGCTGGTAGACTACTTGAGAGAAGGTGCTCCTTGGCACGAGTGTCACTGCAACCTGGGAGAGAACTGCCATGGTAATTGTAACAGAGAGGGAGGACCGTAGATTTGTCTGCTCTTGGTTCAATGCTTGGTTTGAGTCTTTTCAGAAGTTCAGTGAGATGACTAAAAATGATAAACTTCTCATGTATTTTCACAAGTTATCATGTAATTTTTTTTTTTTTCAGTCTAACTTCAGCATCAATCCAAACTTAGATTTCCATTAGCTCCTCTGCAGGCTTAGTTTTCTGTCATTAGGGGTTACAGGCTGGGTTTTATAGCAGCATGCAGAAAATGGCATTTCTTCACATTCTTAGCAGATAGTTGCTTTCTGAAGACTTCCTGTTGTGTGTCTCTGGTGAAAACAATCCGTCCAGCTCTACCTAATTGCCTCTGGGACTTACCAGCAGTTATGGCCTCCAGAGGAATTAAGTTGGACCTCTCTTCATGATGTAGTAAAATCATTTTGCCTGGAAATCTTCAGAAAATGACTGCAGCACTTCTGTGAGTGAACGGCATACTGCTTTAGTTGCTTACCTTGTTTCAGCAGCTCTGGTAATTAGCAATTTAGCAGTTTCTGGTCTTTTGCTCTAAGGATGATGTCTTTCACATATACATATAAAATAAATATAAAGAAACCGTATAATCTTTTGTTTATCAGTTTCCTTGTTCTTGTAGGTCTGACGTCTTGTATGTTGTTTGTGTTTACTGAGCAAGGTATCAGAGAAGCAGGGGAACATCCAAGTCTGCTTTTACTCACTGGGCAATAACTGACAGGCAGTTATAACTACTGCGGTGCATATTTTAGAATAGGTTGCTGTGTCATGAAATTGCACAAAAAGGAGCTACGAGATCTCAGCCAGAAAGATCTCCCCCCATTCCATCAGATCTGTCTCATCTGTTACAGACCATCCAATACTATAAAGTTTCTGAGCACATTTCTCGGTGCTTGATCTGCTTGTGTTAGTCTTGCATCAACAACACAGAAGCTACTGTAGCTACAGCAGAGGAAGATGGATCTTATTTCAAAGAGCTGCTTTACAAACCAAATCACCAGAAAGCACTTTGTCTTGCGTGCCTCCTGTTTGGAGCGCCTAATAAAATGACTCCTTTTTCTGACAGTTTTATTTGTAGCGTAGGAAGGTTATCTGCGCACCCATTTTTTTCTTCCTATGAAAATCAATTTGTGTCCACATAAAAGTCCCTGCATATTATGAAATTGTTATCAAACAAAACTTTACATTAAGAAATGTCACGTTGAGACTGATTCCTCCCCCTCCCCCAGTTTTTTATAGCTCTTTTAAAATTTACAGTCACATTTTTTTACTCAGCTCTGTCCAGTGTAGTCTGCCTTTTGTGTCTTCTGTCTCGAAAATGAAGCCTACCCATGGAATATATTTGGTGGCGGTAGTGGAGTTGCTGCCTCCTTTGACCTGAATGCCCTGTTGAGTCAGTGATTCACTCACTCTAAGCCCATTCCTCTTCTCTGCTGGATCTGGATGGCACAGCTGTTATGGATGGTTTCTTGCTAGGTGTTTTGGGATGAGGCTGACATAATCACGTTCACCTTGAGTAGTCATTTAGCAGCTGTCAGGTAGTACTGACTTTTGGGTAATTATGGACAAGCCCGGATGAAGGGAATCTCTGTCACTTTTTTCCCATTCCACCAGATGATGCTCATGGGGCCTTGTTTCTCACATAATCGTAATGGCAGGTAGCTACCATGTGTGGTGTACAAAAGAACTGAGTGATAAGTTTTAAAAACCCATTAGTCTATACACAGCCTTGCACAAGTTTATTTCTCTTCCAAATGGAAATAGAAACATAAAAATATTTTCTGGCTGTCATTTTATTAGGTGTATGTTTCATGTTCTATGTTTTTCTGTAAAGAGAAAATTTAGCTGTTTGGGTATTTACTATGTTAAATGGAGATGATGATAGTGCAGGATACAGAGATTTTGGATATCTTCTTCACTTTTTTCTGCTTCACATTAAGTACACACAAAATAGAAAAAAAAAAAAAGCCTGAATTATTGCATGGTATGTTGTCATGATTAAAGTAGGCTTTAGTCTTTCAGATAAAACTGCGACAGAAGCTATGTGCTTAAAGAACACAATTTCAGTAATGAAACCGTTGTTTGTTCTTAAATCTTGGAAACCTGAGTTAAGGAAAAAGCTTGATTGGTAATATCAGGTCTTATTGCATATGGGTTTATAAATTACTTAGAAGGTGGAATTGCAATTAGATCTGCCCACGTCCTAATTAAGCATTACAGATGTGTACAGGCATATATCAGTATATTTCCAGAGGCGGGGGAAAGCAAAGATTTCTCCAAACATTTATCTTCTTTTTTTTCCCTCCTTTTTAAATAAAAAAAGAGAAGAGGTCTCCTTGGACCTAGCAAAATTTAACAATTTGCTGCAAGACAAGAAGCATTTCAAATCGGCTTCTGTTGTCGATCCATTGTTGTTTGTGTAGAGAGGCGTTTGCTGCTAACAAACCTTTGCACTTCTGCAGTGCTTCCCAGGTGAGGTCCTTGCAGCACCCCACAAGTAGGAAATGGATTTCTTCATGGAAAATTTTTTTTTTAATACCAGAAGATGGTGAACTCGGAAACAAAGGCAAAGTTTTTACCATCACAGCTAATTTTAACATGATAGTTTCTTCTAAGCCAGTAAACAGGATTCTGACTCAGCTAAATTACATGTTGTCTACACGCAGTGTTTGCACTAAAATATTAGCATTTAAAATAGACTGAAATGTATTTTTAGATATACAAATATTTAAAGCTTCTATCACAGTAGTGCCCCCTACCTTTACTCTTGACATAGATGTTTGAAGGTGTTTTAAGAGCCTTTTCTCAGAAATTCCTAAGAAATAATTTTTGCTTGTGATGTTGATGGTAAAATCACCGGTCTTGGCCCTTTTTTTGTCATTGTTTTGTTCATTATGGTTTGCTTTCTTGTGGGTTTTTTGGGGTTTTTTAATTGGTCAGAGGAGTTGAGGTGAAGCAATTTCCTTAAAATGTGCTTTATTAAACTGATCACATATTGGATCCATTTCTATGGGCAGTTGCAATGGGGTTTGTTAACAGAAATAAATTCTAAATGTTCAACATGATAATGATGGCATCCCGTTTAACACGACATTGCGGATATTGGGCAGCTTCAGGACCAGTTTTGAGGTTATTTAATAAGTTGATCAGTACGAGTCATTACATTATATTTTCTATTCCTGTTTACTGAAGCTGTATATGTTGTTCTCTTTCTAATGTACTGTAGGGGTTTTTTTATTCCATTATTTTGAGAATGCTGGACAGCCAATTGCCTTTACCTCGATACAGCACCAAACCCAGATACATCCTTTTTTGTTGTTGTTGGCTTCATAATTACTTTTTGGAGTCCCCCTTCCAGGGAAATCACTGTCAAGCTACTTGGTTTTGAAATTACTTTTTTTGGACAAGCATAAACATAGTGCTGTTTTAAATATGTCTTTCTAGAAACTGCAAGAACACTGATTTATATACTGGTATGCCTTAGCTTTGGAGTTCAGCATGTCAGAGCCTTGACCGCCTCATTCAGAATTTTTAACATGAATGTAATTCATGTGATACTATTATCAAACTGAAACCAAATAAAAGTTTCACCTCAGAAAAATGTGTTCAGATGTAAAGATATACTTAAGTGTTCTTCTGAATTGGGGAGGGTTTACTATAGTATTTCAGAGTCAATCAAGGTCTAACATAAGGTGGTTTTTTGATTACATGTATAAATCTCTCTTGTTTAAACATAATCGTGTGCAGGACTTTTCTCTCCTTTCAGTCGTCTCCTAGGGAATAATCACAAAGGGAGAAAAGAGGATTTATGCCTACTGTATTAATAGGAAATACATATTTTGTGTTCCAATAAAAACACCTCACAAAGTTGTGATGGTGCCAGATGTACAAATGAGACCCATGGCAAGGGGAGTTCAGCCTAATGACAGAGAGAAGCTGACTGTGGAGACCTAGACCAGACTCAGAGATGGAAAGGTCACACTAGTGAAGTGGAGATCATATCTCCTATGCAGAGACCCAATGCATGTGCTTTCCACTAGTGTATCTGTACTGTAAAGAAGCACTTTGTTTTGAGCCTGCCTCCCCTTTATGGTACCTGTCCTGTCACTGCACGGTCCCCCCTTTGGAGGACGGACCTTCTTATCCCATTTATTTTGCATCATTTAGTATAAAAGTGTTCCTTCTTGGTTGATTTCTCAATAAAAAAAAAATCAATGACGATACATTATTGAGCACCCATTGAGGTACAGCCATTTGTATATAGCAACTGAAGCTACAGTCTGCTACATTTAAGGGCAGAGTGCCATTTAAAGTCATTATTTACAACCAAGTACACCTATGTGGGGAAAAAAAGGTGTGCACGTCAAAAATTTTTCAATAGAAACAAAGGTGAAATAAGTGGTATTCTCTGCTCATTGTTTGATTTGCCAACCTAGCATCGTTTCATTTTCATTATTAACTCTTAAAGGGAGAACTGTGGTCTTTTTAACACAACTTCTATCATTTTCTTACAAATCTAATTCAGTTGTAAATACTTTGTGAGGCAAGAATATGCAATCATTCCAGCAATTAAAATTCAGAAATGAAAGTAAAATGTGGCTTGTAGAAGGGAACTGGAGATTTCAGTAGACCACACACAGTATGCATTTTGACCCCTACGGCTGCATACCTGAAACCTTGATGAACTGAACCAGCAGTGCTAAGCGGTGGGTTAAGCAATGCTGCCTATCGACTCGCTCTTCTGAGAGTGGTAGTGTAGAACACACCCCTAAATGAAGATACCTATTGATCGGGTGTGAAGAGTGATCAGGCTTTCCATTAACTGCGGTACAGGTGAAATTTAAAATTGTTGTATGTGTTCTGCTATGCAATGGAGTCTGAAATAAAACCTCAATGCTTTTTATCTTTAAAATGCTTTGACAAATATTTTTATTGTGCTACAGCAGCAGGCAGTTTTTCCTTTTTACCTTATTAGTGTGCCCCAGCCTCGGCATCAGAGCTCAACTGTTACAGTCACACTTAGAATCAAAAGTAAATACTGTTAAATATGGGTGGGCTGTTGTCAAACTTACTTTGTGATTAAAAAATCAAGGAGCTGAGTGGCGCAGATCATGTACTTTCATTAAAGAGCTGAGGGACTTCTTGCCACTTAAACACAGAAAATCAGAATATCTTTGGGCTTTTGTCCTTTGCATTGTGTCTGTATGAGTGTTGCCTGAAACTTTGATTGCCTCATTCCTTTGTAGTCATGAGACGCAGACAACCTGTTGGGATCATCCTAAAATGACTGATCTGTTCCAGTCCTTAGGTGAGTGCATTTCTTAGAATAAACCGTTACGTGATGTTCGTTCCATAAGTAAAAGCCCACATTTGTCTGCTGGCCACTTCTGAGTTGCCATGAACTGTGTGTAAGAGAGCATTTCCCACTTTGCGATGAGACACACTTTTCAAGAAGCCTACTGCCTTGGTCACCTCATGCTTATTGCCTTTCATTAATTTTAATTCTGAACAATATGCTTTGTCGCTATGCTTTAATGCAGTTTCTTGTTTATTTCTTTTAAATCCACAAGGGATTGTCCAATGATGCAGGCTATCTGCATTTTTAAAGCAGGATGCTGGTCTTCAGGGAACTAATTTTTGTAATAAATCAGAGCAACTACACTATTAATAAAGGCTAGACTATGTAACAGTACAACTAGTTCAACGTGCCCTGCTAACACATTTACTGTGAAATGTCCCTTTCTAAGGAGTGAAAGGGTAAGATACTGTCAAGTAAGGAAAAATGTTACTATACCCATCGGTTTCTAAAATAGAGCTTATGGCTCTCTGACTGTCCCTTTCAAAGCACTGTTTACAAAGTCATGGCATAGAAATTATGGCTTAAAAAGACTCTTTTTTTCTCTGTTACTGTGACCTTTGCTGCCCTCTGTTTCCTGTCTGTTGTCTGTTGGAGTTGCAAATTATTTGTGAAACATGGTGTATTTGAGCACTTGTCTGGAAACTGCATAATATGTATGCAAAACTCTATTATATGTATATGTATTACATGTGCCAAGATAATGTCAGGATTTCTGGTGTGCCAGTCTCTGAAGGCCCTGGATTGTAGAGTCAGGAGGCTTTCCCTGCAGGTGGATCGGACTGAGGTCCCAACTTCTCAGTTGGTTTTTTTTGTTTTTTTTTTTATTCTGATATATTGTGTTAATTCATTAGAGAAAAGAGAAGGGATGTCAGGCTTCTTCCAAAATGTGAAGATTTATATGTAAAGGAAACTTACGGACTCTCTTTTTAGGGCTGCTCATATTTTTGTTCTGCTGTTTCAGCTGACTTGAACAACGTACGCTTCTCCGCCTACCGTACGGCCATCAAAATCCGAAGACTGCAGAAAGCACTGTGCTGTGAGTTTGGCCTTTGAGACAAATTGTTTCTCTACAGTACTTGGGGAAGGGAGGGTCAGCTTAAGTCTAACAACATTAATGTTTAACAAGGGACCAGATACATTCTTGACAAATTGTCAACCGACAAAATGGCAGGAAGAATTGCCAATAGTAGGTATCATTATTGCAAATAAAATCAATTAGTGAAAAAAGGGATGCAGCAGGTAAGTTGAAATGCTGTGCCCACTAAGAATACTTTGAGAAGTGATAGGAAAATAAATACTGGACCTCTTGACTATTGCATGCTATTCCTGATACAAGCTAATACAAACCAATGTGAAATGATGTGAGCTAAAATCCTGACCTTTGATATAAACTCGGGTATTTTATTATATTTTAGAGAGTTCTATTCCATTTTTTATGTTTACTGCTGCTAGATACAACTTTGAAAATACTCCTCCCTCTCAGAGAGTATATCTTGTTTTGTGAATTCCCGTTTAAGAGGACTTCAGGCTGCTCGAAGTGCAAGGGGAAAGGATACAGATTTGTGTAGTTGATATTGCTGTAAGTTTTGATCACAAAAAGCTACTAGGGCAAAAAATCTCTACTATTATTAGCAATAATAGTATGTGCATATATATTGGGGATGTGGGGAAGGGTCTTAAATTTAGATAGGAAATAACAACGCATTTAATAGGTACATTGGATATTCTGCCCAGACCTGTGCTGGCATTTGTCCCTTTGTTAAGCAGGCACAGTCCACTCTGAAGAGCCCGTAGATTTCATCAGGAGGGAAGGATAGGTGTCTACTGAGTAGGTTCAGCTGTCTAAACTACTTTGTTTCCAAGGTTCATGTTTGTATCTCCAATTTTCTGCTCTGTATTTGCTAGGTATTTTTAAAAGTGTTTCATATTACATCACGACTATGGTTTAATTCAGCAGCAAGTTGCATGCCTACCATGTTCAAAGTTGAGCAGCCTCAGAAGTGATGTATCAGGCAATCTTGTCCTGGCCTCTGGACTTGGGACTTCTCTGAGTCACACAGCAAGTACCATGCTGTGGTTCTGGGTTCTTGCCTGAGTCTCCTGTGCAAAGCAGACTCACAGTACTCCTTGGAGTCATCCTGTCACTGGTATTTCTGCATTGTCCTTGAGAATCAGGATGCGAAAAAGAAAGGTGGGGAAGCTGAGCTAGCCTGTAACTGCTCGATGTTTATTTTAGAGAAATAGGATTGAACTAATTATTTGACATAATACAGAAATGGTTTACATTATATAGAGAGGCAAGACATGAAGACAAAGAAGATAACTGAAAGGGCAAAAAGCTTAGAAGGAAGTGAGATTTTGTGAGAAGGTAGAGAAGAGAGGGTGTGTGGAAGAAAACCAGCTGAAACAGAACTAGGGAGAATAAGGTGTATAAAAAGAAAGGACTGCGAAAAATTCTGTTGTGGAGATGATGAGAATATGAATTTTAAAAATTATTAGGACTATGAATGGAAAAGAAAATACATAAAAACACACATCCATGAGAAAGAAAATAGGGTGAAGTAGGAAAAAAATGGAAACTGGACAATTTTGGAAGGAGATGTGAGTTGTGAATGAGCACGAAGGTCACAGATTTTAGACCTTTTGAAAGGTCTTGGCAACAGCTGACGTAAAAATTTTGTACAACATTACCAAATTTTCTTGTTTAAACTTGCAAGTCCTTGCTGTGGAAGGACTTTTCAGCCCTGAAGGGTGTACAGTATGGCAGTCTGAGTAGGAACACAAGATGGGCAAAGCCATCCTAAAGGTGCAAGCAAGGAAGGAGTTGCACAAAGCGGGGTCCCTCCCCACCCTGCAGGTGATTAGTTTTCCTTCCAGCCTAGAAGATGGCAGTCTGATCTTGGCAGTAGCTTCTTGGCTGGACTTCAGATATGAATTATACCAAGTGAAGCTGTGCCTGAGATGCTAGCGAGCTACTCCAGAAAGCTAGAGTGCATCTGTGCAACAGCTCAGGCTCTTGGGGAGTACCTCTTGCCGCTTCTTCATATGCTGTGCTGGCTTCTCACAGAACTTCAAATTAGGTTTGAGATCTTGGGTTCAAGGGCTTATGTTTGGGAAAAAGCAGAACCTGTCCTTGGAAAGACTGTCTGATGGTATTGAGAAGAACACTCTGTTTCTTTGGCACAGCCTAGACCTTCTCTGTACAAGTGATATGGTCCCACCCAAGGCTATAGTTTCATCTCTCAGCAAGATTAAAGAGCATTATGAGCTTTCTGCTTATCAGTGCTCAGGGTATAAAGGATGCATCAACATATACCTAAAAACCAAAAAGCAAAGCAAGAAACCAGAAAGCAAAGTAAAATTCTCCTTGTGCATGCTGCTCCCCAGAGAAGAGTTAAAAAACAAACTACATGTGATAGATGCTAATCATGCTGCCTATTTCTGACAGGCATACAGATTGTCTAGAGACCTGTATAGAACAAACTTCACTTTCATTACTTCCAATAAGCGTTGAGGAATAATATGCTTCCTGCTCTTGCTTTTACTGCAAAACATATCCATTTCTGTAATAACTGCAATGGTTAGCTCTTCTCATTCACAGATTTCAAAAGTGCATTTCAATCAAAGTGAACATTGTTTCCAGTTTCAGGGGAGGGAGGTGGAAGGAGGACAGAGGGAAGTTGTAAGAAGTAAAGAGAATCTTCCAGTTTGAAGGAGCCAGGAGTAAAACTGTTATCTCGATAGATCCAGTCTGCCTCGTTATTTATGAAGCTGTTTGCTTGCTCCATCTCTCTTTCTCATGGGAGGAGAAAACAGCAAAAAAAAAAAAAACAAAAAAACCCCAAACCTTTGTCTTTATTACACACACACATATTTGGCAAAGGTGTAATTTGTGAGAACATGATATTGTGGGTTTTTTAAGAAATACGTTGCAGATTATCCGCAAAGCTGAATGCCACAAGTATTTTCTGTCTCTGAACAGGAACTCGTTACGATCAGGCACAATTTTAAGAGCACCTTCAAAAGTATAATCTGTGCGGTTCCTTTTGTCATTGTTTGCTTAGCTGATTATTTCTTGCCAGAGAACAGGTCAAATTCCCTTTGGCTGTGATGATTCTCTGCCTGATTCTGTCCCATGAATGGCGGCTGAGAGAGCCAACACGCAGCATGGGCTAGCACTGCCTCTCTGAGGAAGGGGAGAGTGGTTAAGCCGTATCTAGAATTCTTTTCTTGACTTTTTGGGGGGTTTTTTTTTAAGTGAGGGAAAGAATCATCTTCTGTGTCCCTGCCATTCATTCTCTGGCCTGAGTTACTTCAGTCTTCCATTGTATTTCCTGTAATTTTAACTGAGGATGGTTTTTAAAGGTGTTTGGATGCAAAATGTTTCAGAAAGGCTTATGTGCTAAGGCAAAGAAAATGTCAAAACAAATCACTAGAAAATGAGGTCATTGTAAACTGTAAAACGTGACAAATTGCTGTTACAGCCACAGTGTGTGTATAACTGCAAAGGCCTTTTTCATGACAACTCCAAGGGCACAGCTGGAGCAGGATGCACAGTCCCGCTTGCACCTGATAGATTTTGACTTTGCAGTGAGGACTGGTAGCACAATTATTAGAGCTATACAAGCAGGTTCAGTAGTATGTAATTTGAGAAATGCACTTTGGAAAACTTTGCTGATGCCAAATCTCTCTTCTGAGTCTTTGGTCTTGGTATGTGTCAAAAAAACATGGTTCTGGGAAACTTATTCCCTCCCACTCCCCTTGCCCTCCTTTAGTAGTGGGAAAGTAGAGTCATGTTTCATCTTGTTCTGTTTTTTTGGAAGGTAGATTCCTGCAGAGACTAATATATGTGTGTATGTACCGATGTATATTTGTTTTGCAGGAAGCTGAGAAAGGCTACACGTTGGAAAGAACAAATTCTTAGCTTCTGTGCCTCAGATTATGGGGGGCAGATATACTGAGAGCACTTGCCCACTGTAGCAGAAGCAGAATGGGGCCAGAGAGAGTATTCTGTGTTGCAGTTGTACTGGACAGCTATGCAGCACCAGACCCTGACTATAATATTTTATTCTCATGCAGCATACTTTAGCTCATTTTCAAGAAATTATATTGCCCCAGATACTGAAGTGTAGTACTGGAAGGGAAAAAGAGAACAAAACCACCACGAATTCTGTTACGGAGCTCTGCTAGGTGATGTAAAATTTAAGAATGCTAATAGGAATATCAACCGCACAAGGCTAAGGAATGAACTTTAAGGCATACCGGACCAAAAGTGAGAGCCATGTAGACTTTTCCTCAGCCATCCAGTCTTTTACAGGAGCTGCTGTCATTCACAAGGTCTTTCTAATAGAAAAGCTCCATAGCAATGCCTGCCTATTTTCTGGTGGGTTACAGCAGCCTCAAGTTTGCCATTAGCAGCTGCATGTCATTACTTGCCCCTGAGTCAGTCAGCCACATCTGCTTGAACCATCCTGAATTACGCTGTTTCTGTTTATAGTTTTCCTTTGGGAAAGCCTCCTCACTGCAGAAAGGAAAGAAGTGACCCTTGTGTCCGTTTGTTAGTTAGCAGCAGGAGTGGTCATTCAGCACATGGGAGCAGATGCAGAATGCTACTGCAAAGATGCACTCAAAGCTGTGTGTGGTAGGCTTCATGCCAGCAATGACACGCGAGTCTCAGGTTAGCTTTTCCTCATCTGTGTAAACACAGTTTATTTT
>NW_009260832.1:3157588-3198421 GCF_000687185.1 Egretta garzetta | reverse complement strand
TACCATGGCAGGATACCTGCCTGCACCCAAAGTTCATTCAGCCAGGTGAGTACTGAAGAGAGCAGGGAGGGAAGTAACTTCCTCTGGTTGCTCTCCATGAAGGTGTCATCCAAAAGTTTAAGTGTAGCTTAATTTGCATTGGTACAGCAGCAGAGTTTCTTCTTAGTGTGAAAATACTGAAAGTACCTCTCCCAATTCCCTCTAGAACCCTTTGGCAGAAACGTGAATGTGAGATCTTAATGCCAGCAGATCAAGATGTGAAGTTAGCAGGCTAACTCCAGTGTCTGCTGAATTGCTGTTTTCAGTGCAAGGATGGTTATGCTAAGCCAAGCCCAAAGGCTACAACTTTCTGGCATTCCAAGTTTTCATTGGCTTTAAAAGGGGCAGGTTTTGGGTGCTGTCAAATCTGTTTTAGAAGCTGCTTACCTGCTTTTAGCCAACTATTAAATACATTACAAAAACAAGTTGAAAAAAACACCACTGCCAAACTGGTTGCAATAATTTTGAGAGGTTTTTTTTCCCCCCTGTAGGTCACGAAGGAAAAACATGAAAAGTGGCTATCTCTCCTGAATGCAATATTTATGTGATTGGATAGCATGTAACAGTTTTGCGCCTCGCTTCACCCCCCTCCCTCCACCCCTCAGAAAATATTCTGTGTCACATTGTGGTGTGGAGGGGTTTTGGTTTGTTTTTAAATATGCCTGTGAGCCTCTTCCAGTGTATTACATATTTTTCGGCTACTGTAGAAGATTATGCTGCAGTTTACTGCCAAATATTTTTGGCTGCCTCAGGTCAAACTAGTGGCAAGGTGTTTTGCTGCAGTTAGCTGTCTGCCTGTCTGGTAAATACATGGCTGGCATTTCTTTGCAAGCACAAGAGATGGGCTTGGGGTGGGGGGGGAGGCGAGAAAAAGCAAACAAACATAAGACCCCTGCAAGTCTGGTGCTGTAATGTTAGGAGATACGGATGTCAGTGAGGGAGAGAAAAAGTAAGGGCTGTGAGGTACTGTTTCTGATTTCACAGTGGTGTTAGGAAGGGTAGATTGAGGAAATGGGGTTGGGAATGTAACCTCCTTTTGGCCTATAACCTTATCTTTTGGTAGATGCTCACTGAGTTCTTGACAGAATTGCTCATAGTGGTTAGTGTTGTCTTGCTCCTGCTTTTTTCTGCTGTACTTATTTTCCAGCTCAAGCTAGACTTAACCTGATCTGCACAGACTGCCCTTCTGGGGTCCTTATTTAACATTATCGGTGCAGAGCAATTTACAACACATCTGAGATTGTCATGTTTCATTTCCTTTGAGAGATGACATTTATAGCGTAAATGTGTTACTGGCTCTCCAGAAACAGCTCTGTATGAGCTCAGAATATACTTCAACTTCAAGTTGTATATGCTGTAGCAAACACACTGATATATTGCAACTTTTTTTTTTTTACTAAAGTCCTCACTTTTGTCAAAAAATGTCACTGAGGATTATACCACCCTTTGACTTACATAATTCTTCCTCCTTCTACACCAAAGAAGTCTCCTCTTTTCCTCTTTGTTTTGCAAAAGGAATTAGAAGTACTCCTTGGCAACTTTTTATTTTCACCATGCAAAACACAGATTTTTCACAATCGCAATCACATTTCTGTAGTTTTGGGGGCAAAACCCTTGTCACCTCTAGGATATCCATAGCATCACCAGGCTGCTCATAGAAAGCATGCTGTAAGAAAGGAGATGAAAGCGTAGCATTTTGTATTCTGGAAAACTACAACAAATAATTTCCCTGTGTCCCTCCCTGCTTTCTTTTAAGCCTTAGTTTAGCAACTGCGGTTCAGTTAATTGGGCCTCAGTACATTCCTGGTGCATTTAAGAGAACATTTTTACCTAAGAATTTGCTTTGCTTTACATTTAATCAAAAGTGATAGTCATTTAATGGGTTTCTGCTTTATGGTAAATGCAAAGAATTCTCTAAGCCTAGTGGGCTCCCAGTGTGTGTACATCTGAAGTTAGGATCCTCTAATTACACAGACTACTTCAGCGGCTTTTAAATGTTCTTCTGAGCTGTGTGGTGTCATTACGGTGTTCTCGTTGAGTCTGTTTTTTTATAAATATAGTGCCAAAATGCTGTCAACTTCTCACAGAGAATAGTTTTTTGCTATAACGTTACTAAATGAAAGCTATTTCTTGGCTAATTGTCTGCAACATTTGCTACAATATGCACACGTACAGGTATTGTGAATGCTGTGCTTGGGCATTTATAGTCACGTCTTTTTTCTTTTTTTAATCGCCTGTTGTTAGTGGACCTGTTGGACCTGAACACAACAAGTGAAGTTTTCAAACAGCACAAGTTGAGTCAAAATGACCAGCTGATTGGTGTCCAGGATGTGATCAGCTGTCTCACCACCATCTACAGCGGACTCGAAGAGAAACACAAAGATATGGTGAATGTTCCTCTTTGTGTAGACATGTGTCTTAACTGGCTACTCAATGTCTATGATAGGTAAGTAACAAGTCTTTATTCACAGTGTGTAACCCAGGAATTTAATGTAGTATTAACTTTGGAGACAGAATTGGTAATTTTTGCACATGTGACTTAGCAAAAATGCTAGACTTATAGGACTGTTGTATATTTTTTTCTGAGTTACTTTCTTGAGGAAGTGTCCATGATAGTAGAAAAATGGTAAAGCCTTAAGAATTTCTTTAATGAAGAGTTACATCTTTTGATATTTTTGGCTTAGTAATGAAAGTGCAGTTGTTTGCAGTGGGATGTTTCTTATGCTGTCCTGCTCAGATACACTGAAATAACGTTACACAACTTTTATACTACTACCAAAGAAACAGCAAAAGGATTTCAAGAAATATGTATGTGAGTAGAGAACTGGATACGCTGCTTTAGCAATGTTCCTACTGTAAATGTTCCAAATTGCCCAGACTATTTGCTGTTCTTACCAGATCCTATTTCTGCCACATGTGGGGACAGTTTTGTTGTTTGTTTTACACTTAGTTACTTGCCTGCCATAATCCTGGCTGAGCTCACTGTCCCGAATCCTCTGTCAAGTGGTGGTTGTTCTGATCTCAGGGCTAAAGCCTGTCCGATTCTGGAGGGTCAGCGGTGTCCTGGTCCTGGCTCACTTCCGGCAGGTGCAGCTCCTGCCTTCTATCGGTTGGGAGTGCTGGTCCTGGCAGCAAAGCTGTATTTCCCCAGTGGATTGTGAGTTTGCCTTAAGGATGCTTCAGGGTGCTTACAGTAAGAACTTTTGGTTTATTTAAATGCACATCACTATTTCCAGAGAGAGCTCTGATTCTCAAGGGACATGAAAAAGTCCACTCCAGCAGCCCCTTGTGGTTTTGGGCAGCCCTTTCTGAGCCCCCAGGCACCACTTCTGCTGAATGTCGAACTCTGACCCCTCTGCCCTGGCCTGCGCTATGGCAGCCTGCATGACCTACAGTCAGTACGTTTTTATTTTAGTGGTGCCTTTGAGTCATGAGTTCGTTGCTCATTTTTCTTAGTGGTGTTTACTATTCTCATCTCCCTTCTGTAGTAAAAACTGGGAAGAGACTTGGTTTCTGTCAGCTCCTCCATTCCCTATAATGTATCTCCTTACACTGCTTGAGCAAAGGCATTTCAGGACTCTTCTGGAGCTGACGAAAGACACAGTAGTGCAATACAAGGGGTGGTTGCTTCAGAGTGTCTAGTTGAATACATGCTTTAGTTCAGAGTTATACACAGAATTACAAATCAGAATTTGTAAGCCGCATGAGGTTGGTTAGCAAATTTTTTTCTGTTCTTCCCATTTGAAGATGGAAAGAGCAAAAGTATTTCTTGAATAATGATAGAAATTCTTATGCCTGGCTTTGCAAGACAGAGCTGTTACTTCTTGATGTATGCATTATCTTCACTATGTTCACTCACTTAATCAGTGCCACAGTCTAAATTCTTTTTGCAGGTTTTTTTTTTCCCCAGAGGATTACACGCCCATACTCCTATACTTTGTGGTTATTTAATTTTACTATTTTATTTTAAATATTGTGGTAAGGGAGAGGGAAGGAGGGAACAGAGTACGTACAACCATTTGTCATTTATGTGCTGACTACCTATTATGCTTTGGCATTCGAATATTGCTGTTTAATATTGTGACATTTCTGTTAGTTGGACTCCTCATCATTACTGCTGGAAAATTGGAGAGCCCATCAGATAATGACTGGGACTTCTTCCTGCAATTATTTTTATTTTGCAGAGCTCTCTATTGTGGGTAAATAAACACATCACTTGCAAAGAGAGCAGTAGATCAAGTGGATTGCTTGACTTAAACATTTCGGCTATTTAGAATAAGAGACTTGATATTGTCAGAAAATTTTTTGTAGTTACTGGTGGCGTTTATTCAGACTGATCACAAATCTAACCTTTGCTTCCTATCTTCAGTTAGAAGTCAGTTGTTTAATCTGTGCGTATTTGAAATGCACGTAGTAAGCAACAAACCTTTCAATAATGTTTCCTGTTTTCCCATTTCTCCTCATCATTATGTTGAAAGCATTAGGCTGATGAAAGACTTAAATCTTCAGTCAAACTTTGAATAATGAAGGACGAAGGTTTTCTGAGATAAAATTACCTTTTACAATGTTTCCTTGCTCCCCTTTCGAATCCATTCCAGGAAAAAAAAAAAACAAAACTGAAAGAACAGGCACAAGTTTTGAGCTGCTTTTTTTTTTTTTTTTTTCATTTAATTGGCCTTTAGGAAAGAACTAATTTGTGTCTTGGCATTTCCATTGTTTATTGCACTGGTGTTATATATATACAATGTTTCAAATCGTTAAACTGCCTACAAAAAGCATCTGTTAGTCGCATGCTATTAACCTGAGATTTAATTACTGATTCACAGATTGATGGCAAACTGGGTAGTTCTTCAGACTTACCTACAGATGTCTTTGGCCCTTAAAAAGAACTAATTTATTTTTAGAAATAGCAGGCAAGTCTGTTGTGTTCTGGTATTTTCTGACACATCAGGAATGATTCATTCTTCAAGCTGAGTAGAGGAGAGAAACATTAAATTTACTCGGTGACTTTTACTTTTTCAAGGACTCAAAGGTTGTTCCAGGCAGCAACATCTGCCCTGTAAACATTTTCCAAAGTTAAAGTTCCTTGTTTTGGTTAGTCCAGAGATTGTTTTTTGTTTTTTTTGTTTTTTTTTCTAAATGAAATTATAAATAAATGCATTGCATTTCACAATGAGAGCTGTGAAGGAAATTGCTCTATGAAATCCTTTGGCCAGGCCTGTGTTTAAATCAGCTGGTGGTTATTGTTCTGGTCTATATACTGTCAAATTTGCTAAAATCTCCAAAAGTAATTTATATGAAGTGGACTGGTAGCTTTCAGTACTAATGGAGTAACTCAGTAGTCTGGGAAGGGTATCCTTTTCCATATGATAAAAGCTGCACTGTGTATTATGTCTGGCTATGCCATCATGATGCTACAAAATACTTGCATACCACTGTCGGTAATGAGTCTTATATGCTTATATTCACTAATCTTATATTAATTATATCCTGATTAGTACATTTATAATTTACAGGTGTCACAGGCCTCTGTTTTGACTATGTTTTTTGACTGTGTTTGCCTGTCGAAGGAGTTTTGGGTCCTAACTCAGTATTAGGATTTTATTTACAGAAAGGAGTAAATTTGTATATGGCAGTTGCATGATTACGGAACCTTTTGGGAAGCTTGCTAAACTCATTTTCCTGGAAAGACATAGCTTCAGATAATTTCAACCCTGCTTTAATGTCTTTCATTGAGTTTCGTAGGTCTTTGAGCAGGAAGAGAAATGTTAGATTTAGGATTTAGCATGCTGTTTTGCAGCTGAGATGTTCCTGTGGCCGAGTAGTGCTAAACTATATTAAGTGATTCCCAAGTGCTCCTCACAGCTCGTGCCCCATGTAGTGAGGTTGGGCTCGCAGTTGTTTCATTTGTTTGGAGTTCAGTTGTTACAGGATTAGCAAGGGAACTCATGAGGTGTGGGTCATGTCTACTGCCCCTGTGATCTGTGTGTTACCTGTTCTTCCCCCCTGTCCTCTTCTGCATCCTCTATTTTTCCATATCTCCTGTAGTAAGATAAAAGTGTTCTCCCTTTCTCTTCTAATACTACAACTATTTCTAACGTACTCATTTTCTCCTCATTTGCTTAGGTTGTTGTACAGCAGTGACAGTCATCAGTTTTTATATAAAATAGCTTTTTGATATTCTCTGCAGCTGTGTTGGATCTCTGAAACAGGTGAATCACAGAATCTCAGAATGGTTGCTCCTTGCTTGGGTGGAGAGTCCAAACTCTGCCACAAAGTTCTACGTGCTCCAATCCCAATCCATCCCCTCTACCCATGCAGCGTGGTACCCTGCCATGCCCTTGACCAAATGATCTAGTTAGCTGATTCCCCACTAAAGTAGTTCTCTCTGTAGTATGTGCTTTCAATGCACGCTCCTACCATGCCTGGAAATTATGTGTACCTTCTTTTTAACGCCTATTTTGGCAGGTTTAAAAGTTGAATTACTTGTGGGTTCTGTGCCACCTCATGACTGGCAGCGGATGAAGGTGCAACAGGGGGTTCATACCTGAGGCAGATAGGCCAGAGCCTGCCTGATACATATGTAGAGACAATGGATTCACCTCCAAAAACAAGGATTTCTTTATTTCCACCTTCCCCTCACCTCTCTTTCTTCTCCCCTTCCCCACTAAACCAATAAAATTTCAGTTCATTTGGGGAAGAAGAAGAATGTCAGCATCACGCTCTAAGGGCAATGAATCCTTAGACTTCGTATTGCCTGGGGAAAGAGGGACAAATGGACTTTAGTAAACACGAAAAGTGCTTCTGACAAGCAGCTATAATGATTTTGACGTTTTTCACTTGAAGATAGATTAGAGGTCAATAATGTGTCATTTTTATACTGCCTTTCACTGTTGTATTGACGGAGAGTGGACAACTTTGCTCAAAACCAGTTTATAGACATAATAATGGTTCAGGCTTCCCTTCATCAGGATCAGAGAAAAAAAAAATCTGAGCTGCTTAAAGTTGTCTTATCAATTGATTCTGTAAAGACAAGCATGCTTGTATTGCTATAGTGAATCTGAATAGTGTGCTGACACTTAATTCTAAATGTTTGACCCATAAATTTTGTATGAATTCCAGCATTAAAAAGTTTCCTGAACCTTCCCACTGTAAGGCCTTGGTTTTTAGATGTTTGTACACACCACACAATTAGATGGTTTTGCTGCCATTCAGAGGCACCTTGACAGGCTGGAGAAGGGGGACAACAGGAATCTCATGAAGTTCAATGAAGGGAAATATCAAGACCTTCCCTGGAGGAGAAATAACCCTATATACCAGTACAAGCTGGGGGACAACTGGCTGGAAAGCAGCTTTGCAAGAAATGCCCACCAAGTTGAACATGAGCCAGCAACATGTGCTTGTGGTAAAGTAGGCCAACAGTCTCCCAGGCTGCATTAGAAAAAGCCTTTCCAGCAGGTCGAAGGAGGTGATCCTTCCCCTCTACTTGGCACTGGTGAGACACACCTGGAGTGCTGGGTCCAGTTCTGGGCTCCCCAGGATGAGAGAGACATGGACAAACTGGATTGAGTCCAGTGAAGTACCACGAAGATGATGAAGAACTTGGAGTACCTGATGTATCAGGAGAGACTCAGAGAACTGGGACTCTTCAACCTGGAGAATTTTCAGGGGGATCTTGTCGATGTGCATAAACACCTGATGAGAGCAGTAGAGAAGATGGAGTCAGGGTCTTCTCAGTGGTGCCTAGTGACAGGACAAGAGGCAGTGCGCACAAACTGAAACACAGGAAATTCTGCTTAAACATATAAGAAAAAGATCGGGTTTTTTAGTGTGAGAGTGATCAAACAGTGGCACAGATTGCTCAGAGCAGCTGTGCAGTCTCCATCCTTGAAGATATCCAAAACCCAACTGGATATGATCCAGGGCCACCTGCTCTACCTGACTGAGCAGGAGCATTGGTCTAGATGATCTCCAGAGGTCCTTCCCAACGTCAGTGATTTTGTGACTCTCTAAGCTGGGCGGATTTCAGCCATTGAATTAGAACCGTCACGGCTACAAAGTCTATAGGTTTGGTGTTGAGATTTTGGTGTGGGTTTTTTTTACTGTATATATAATTACAGTGCTAATATTTAGCCATTTCCAAGAAAAATGCTAGAGGAAAATACATTGCTCTTTAGAAAAATGTAACACAGCAGGCTTTGTAATTCTTTTTATAATTTATTGAGGAAATGCTTTTTGTGCAAAGGAAGTTTTTCAGTCTCTTTAACAATCTGCTGAAATTGGGAGAAGTTTGAAGCCTCCACATATGTGCCTTGATGTTTTAGCTGCAAAGATTTTCTGAGTTTCTACCTTTTAATAAACAAATAGCCTAGTCAGTCCTGAGTTAAATCAAACCCAAATGAATGTTCTGCTTTGTTTTTTCATTGAATATAAAGTTAAAACACAGGCAACCCTACACAGGAAAGAACTTTATCAGGGTTGTAAAATGAGCCATTCACACCTTAAGGTATGCCAGAATGATGTAGTGCCTGGGATTGAAAGAGGTAATTTGAAGCTAAGCTTGAATATATAAAATAGGTGGCACTTTTATAACATTCTGGAAAATTGGGTTCTGATTTTCAATTTAGGCAGTAAAACTAATGGGTGTTTTTGATTAATTTAGCAATAATTTCTCTGTACCTCTGTTCCAACTTGTGGAATGGAGAAGATAATGCTGTCTAGTCTCAATAGATTAGGTGATGGTTGTGAAGACAAATGCATTAATATTTGTAAGTCCCTTAGCTAATTTACCGAGAGCCCAGGAGTAAATTAATAATTTTGTATTCAGCACAACATTTGTGAAGTAAATCAGACACCAGACCATATGTTGAATGGATAGGACAGAAAGAGATATCTAATAACCACTCCAGAAGTAATTAAAGAATATATCACTTCTGCATGACAGAAGGGACCAAAGTAATGTTTGGGGTGATATTAATTTTAGTATTTTCTTACTTGCTGGTGAAGGACCCAACTAACCTTAAATGCAGGGGGTTGTGTGCAATATGTACAGTTTAACTACTATTCTCATGATTTTTTTGCCATGTCTCATCTAAAGAGAAATTGAGTCATGTCTTTTAAGAATGTGTTTACGCACTGATCTTTTGAACTTTAAAATTCTCCTTTCCCATGAACCCTGGGTTTATTGCTTTAGTACCTTTTTGAACAGTGTTTGTCTTGCAGGTTTAAAATCACTTGCTTTGGTACCCACTTACCTGTTCTCAAGTTGCTTAAGGTTTGATGTGTGTTCTTTTGGGTTTGGGCATTTTATTTTTTCATGTTGGACAAGAGGAGCCTGAAGTCACATTGCTTAAAAAGAACGACAGCTCTGCATCATTTAATTACTGCATGTGGTTGGCTCTTTACATCCAGATACATGTGTATATCACAGCATTTTAAACATAAAAGGAAAAAATGAAGTGAAAAAATGAATGAATTACTGTGATATGAAAACATGCATTTATTTTGCAGTCCTTGTGTTTCACAGTGAGTAATAGGCTTTCCTGCTGTGTGCTCATGTATTTTTTACTGTTTATATCACATTATTAAATCATGTTGAGAGCTTTACAGAGCTAAATGTCTGCCCTTTTGGAGTAATATGAACTGTTTTGACATGTAAACTACTTAAAAGGCAAGCTGAGCTTTTGTAAAGGAAGCATTCTTAATGTGATTTGTAGTGTTAATTTGTTTTGAGATTTGAAGTGTATTTAAAGTAGAACTCACTGATGCCTTTGCATTTTTGAATAGACTTGAGTTGGAATGAAATAAAATTAAACTGTATTAAATGGTCTTATCTTTATCATTTCAGTGGCCGAACTGGAAAAATTCGAGTGCAGTCCCTGAAAATTGGATTGATGTCTCTTTCTAAGGGCCTTCTGGAAGAGAAGTACAGATGTAAGAAAGAATGTATTTTATAAAATGCTTACTTTATATAATTAAGTCATGTGCAATAACAACGCACATTGTAGCAACATTTGTAGTAAAGCATTTCTCATGCCTGTAGCAAGACAGCTTTCTTGTAAGTAAAATAGAATTCTTGTTTTCATTATCAGCAGTGCCAATGGAGAAAGTAGGATTTATATTCTGTCTGGAAACTATTGATGCCACTTATGCATCGTCATCATGCACAGTATTGTGCCATGTGGAAGCTAGAGAGTATTCTATTTGACTGATTCTGTTCTCGTGTGTGTGTCTTCATTTTGTTTAGGGAAAAATCAAGCAAATCAGGGTTGATTGGAACAGATTGATACGTCTGATAAAGCAAGGAAATACATCAACATCCAGCAATTGTATTTTGTGGTCTATGAAAAAGAGGATCTGAAATCTGAAAATAGTTTTCCGGTATCTGTGCTTCCTGCCAGAATTGTACGATGAAAGTTTAAATTATGTTGTTTTAAGTAATCTCTCAAGCCTGAGAAATACTGAGTTGTATAAAAACATTTCACAAAAATAATTGCAGGAGCAGAAGGGAATTGAGTAACTGTGGCAAAACCCCCTGACAAATATGGAACAAGAGATTAAGCGCTATACAAGAGCATCGTAGGTGATGGACAGTTATATGTTTGGTGTGTCATCTTAAAATTACTGTTCTTTGCAGTAGTTCCTTGACACATTTCAGAAACACAAGTAAAATGTATAGAGACTGTATTTACCGTGTACCACTGAAGCTCTGCAACAATTTCTGCTTTCCTTAGAAGCATTTGTAGGTAATCTTATAATCTTGGTTATTAACATTGAGCAAAAGTATGCATTGGGGCATATTTTGGCATCTGAACTTGAGCCTGTACTCAGACTTCGGTTTTTTAGTTTCCTTGTGTCATTTGACATATCTGTGAATTAATCCATTACTAAAAGAGCTTGGCGTACGTACCTTTGTTCAGTAATGACAATTCAGGAGGTAATCTGCCATTTGGTGTGAAATAAAAAACTTTCCTAATGTGTAAGAATTAGTTAGGCTGTGTATAAACAGAATTATAACTCCACCAAAAGATGGGTTAAAAAAACCCCAGACCTGGGAATAAACTCACATTAGATTGCTATCAGTAATGAATTAGTATGCTCAGAGTTACTGAATACGGGCACTGAAGCAGAACGAGGAAATGACTAGGTCAGATTCATTTTTATGTTTTTGCTCTATGTCTAGTAATAAAATAAAAATGGCAGCTGATGGCAGCTGCAGATTTGCATAATCTGTGTTAACAGGGTGGGCTTCTTCCTGAAGATTGCTGTGAAAAGTCCTAAAAAATTAGTACAGAAAAAGTCAGAGGACTTTTGTACCAAGTGATCCTAGCTTCAACCTGAAATACATCTGGAATTGAAATAGTTGCTTGGCTTCTCAAAGCAGAGAATTAATAGTCAGATAATGCATCCATTTTTGTTGTTGTTACTCCTGTTCTGATCAGTGGGCCAGGCTTTATTGCCCTTATGAACCAAAAAATTGTCACAAAGCAAAACTCTTCAGTCTGAAAGAAATTTTGCTGAAGCAGGAAGGGTGTAACGGCGTCAGGTATTGGCTGTTGGCCTGCAGTCAGCATTTTGGGGTCCTCTGGCACGAGCTGTGTCGCAGACTGATCTTTGGTGCAAGATCTCTTGCTTGTTTTGATTTTGTCACACCCTACTAATCATCTCATGAAAGAAATTTTGTCGCGTCTATTGAGCCTTAAGATCCTCAGGTGAAAACCATAATGGAAATGCTAAGTATTTTTAAGAGAAGTAGTCAATTGGAAGGAAGAGCAGTACCCCCAGACATGGGTGCTTAATACAAATTACCTGCCTTCTGATTTTTTCCTTTTCTCGGGCCAGGTCCTGACATTTGCTTCTCCTGTTGGTTGTATGTCTTCTTAGCATATCTGAAGTGTTGTCAATCCCAGGCTTCTCTGAGCATGGCAGTTGTCCTACAGTTGCAGTAGGAGCACTTAGCAGAGCACAGGCCATGCCTTAAACGTTGTAGTCTTAGAGAGGCAAACTCTTCTCAGAGTGGTTGGGTAGTAAAACAGACAAGTTTCTTGTTCTAACAACTTTTGGATGAACCCTTCAATCTTTTGTAAAACACTTAAACCAGACTGTCTGCTCAAGTGTTTTCTACCTCAGCCTTCCCAGAGACCGGTGTTTCAGGGATTAACTTGAAGAAGCATAATTTCTGGGCTGCTGAGACATTGGGTTTGTGAAATAATATGGTAAACTCATAGGGGACAGTAATTTCAGTTTACCAGTACAATTGACCTTCATCTTTCCCTCTTATGTTTTTGAGGAAATCAAGCTTTTGTTCTTTCTTCTTTCTTTAATGTGAAAACTTTTTCTTTTTTTTTTTGTTAACTGTACATTCATTTCCAGTCTAGGTAGGATCTTTTCACTTGACACATTTTTAAAATATATTTTGCCGGAGAAATTTCTGTGATTTATTTTTTTTTTAATTTAACTAAGCTTCTTTTTAAGATGCTAGACTTCAGAGTTGACATGAGAATGAATCTTTAATTAAAAAATGTCCCAATTACTTTAGCAGAAACATTGAAACCTCATTTAAAGAGTACCTATTCTTGAAAACATTTAAAGACATGCCTAGCTTCATGCACACTCCTGGATGCTCCTGTGAATAAAAATGGACCTGCAAATGTAATTGAGTTGCTGTGAGCTGGTTACATCTATGCTTGTAGGGCAAATAGTCCAGGGCCTCTCTTTGTTGGTGAGGCCACTGACCCGGTCTGGCTGTGTCGGTGTTATGCTGTGTTATGTTACATGTGGGCTACCTATTGGTAATGATCCCTGACCCTATCTAACTCTCACATCATTCCTGACTATTTTGGGGGCAAGAGTCAGTCAACTTTGATCAAAAACATGATGGATACACTTTTAGCAGCTTAATGATACAGACAACAGTGTTCCAGTCCTTGGGCTTAGACCCTGATGCACTGCTCAGTTCGCAGGTATAGAAGTAGCCTTAAAAAATGGAACAGGGAAAAATAAAAGGATGCACATGACAAAAGATAACAGTAGCATCGTTCCAAAATACTCAAGGCACAGTCAACAAAACTGCCACTTTTTACCACTAGTTGTTCATGCGTTATTACAGGACTTCTGATTACTGAGGAACAATGGATCATTTTTAACCATTCAATTTTAGTGTCCCAAATGTTCTTGGAAGATAAATTTCAATCGTATCAGCAAGTGTTTGCAACAGTAAAAACTTTAATTTGCATATGTGTTTATTCACAGCAGGTTTTATGGCTGGTCATTTAATCAGGAGACAAATGATGTCTCAGAGGTACGGATTTCCTGAGGGACAACAGGAATTTTACCTTCCACCCCTTTTCTTTTAGTTTTTAGAGGTTGAGAAAAGTCATAGCACTGTGTAATAACTGGAAGAACATCTGTGCACATTTTGCTCTTACCTGGGCTCATGTTTAACACAGAAAGCCCTGACTTCTAGCAGAAGCAGAAAACACACATGGAGTTTTATTTCATGTGTAGATTTATAGGTTTTGGGTCATATCATTTCATGCATAAACACTGTGGGATGTGAGGTGAAAAAGAAGGGCTAGTTGAAAAATCTCAACTGTGAAGCAGTTCAATTTTCAAGTGATGTACAACATCTTTGGAATGTTGAGGGTTTTTTAAATGTTATGTTTATGTTGTTAGTTCCAAATGGTTTGAAAATTAACACTTTGATATTTTAAAAAAAAAGGGGGGGAGAAAAACGAATATGCATCCTGTTTGTAACATTTCACAATATGATGGCATATTTTCCATTATGCACATTTTTAATTATATTTCAGTGTAACTGTGGAGTCTTTATCACTAGATTCCTTCGAGCTGCTTGGATGGTTCAGGTTTGACAGTGCTAGGTTTGTGATTTGATGTCTTGGCAACTTCAGCAAAAGACATAAAATGTGTGTCGTAGATGACATACTACTAACTATCTTATTACCATTTTGGTAGGAATTTAATAAACTTGTCAGCATTTTCAAGTATCCCCTTCTATACAAGCCAGTAAGTACATTTTTTTCAGGTTGTCCAGCAGTCTGAGTCCTGCTGGCTGTCATCCTCAAAATACTAGTGTTAGGCTGAATTGAATTTAAGATTAACTGATTTTTTTTTTTCTTGTTTCTGTTTTTTTCCTATGGCTCAGATCTGAATAATCTTTTCTTTTTCTTCCCTAATCATTTTTCTTGTCCTTTTGGTAGTGTCCCTTATATAGTTTAGTCTTTATATCAACATATTTTAGGTATAAACTCATATAATAGGTATGTACGTATTAACAAGCTCCGTTTATAAGAGTCTGTGGCTTCTGACATTGCTGGTGGGTGACATACAGGGGATCAGTTTTCACACTGGTGAGTATGGTGTCTGGGTGCACCCTGTCAGACCTAAAATGAGCTCTCCTCCCATATATCTGCCAGATGAGAGCTGCTCTCCCCATGCCTCCATTGCCAGGGAACAGCTTGTGGGTTACTTTAAGGAGGTAGGCCAGATAGTAAGAACATTTTGGCTTTCCATGCCTTTAGTTGAGGAGATTCTGCTGTGTGTCAAATCAAAGGCATTGAGGGTTTGGGGAAAAGAGGATACCATCCATGAACTCCCTGGCACTTGGATACTCATCGGTTATGGCACAGCTGCCAGTGTTAAGTTTTATTTGTTTTTTAAGTGGAGTGTTTTGGAAGAGTTTGAGCTCTTCAAGGGTATTTGCTGATTTCCTATTTGGTTCATCCCTAACTGATCACTCTCCCTATTCCCTCTCCTGCCACATAATTTTTTCCTCTGTTTACTAGCTCCCCAATCAACTGAAGGTTTAGGGCTTGGGAAATTGCTTTATCTTCCTCCTAGCTACAGCAGTTAATGAATTTTCTTTTAGTGCCTGTTTCCACTGTAGACTGATGCAAACAAAAATAATAAAACAGGCTTTTTTTTTTTTTTTTAAATCCTATCCATTTTTTTAAACTGACTCTTAGAAACTTGAAGACTGTCCCAACTGCAGCTGAAGAAGCTGGCCAGGATCTGGGATTGCCAAGATGAGCCTGCAGCCATGCAATACCAGTTCTGTCACTGCTGTTGTCTGTGGGGGTTTTTCTCCCCACTGAGCGCTGAAGATGCAGTAGCATTTGTTTGACTAGGCAAGAAAGGGGTGCGAAAAATAAAAGAAACTCTAAAAATGAATTCTGTTATCTGAATTTCTATTTTATGAAAATCCTTTCATAAAAAGGCCTCAACCTCCTTTGCCAAGAAAAAGAAGTATGACCGGACTTTCTGAAGCACGCCGACAAAGCTTGACGGTTGCTCCAAATGAAGGGGAAAACAATTTACAGAGTGTAATAAAAGAGTTTCTCTTGAGTGTTTCTGAACAAAGCTTGTCTGTTTCTCAATCAGAAGTGCAGTCAGACTGAATTTTCAAATTTCATTTATTTCTAATCTATTAATGGTTGTTCTGGTAGGAAACCTGAAAAGTAGGGGAATAGTATAAATGGATTTTTTTTTTTTTTCTTTTAAGATTACTTGGAGCTTTTGTACAAGCCAGCCACTGAGTGCAAAAGGAGAATGTAAAAGCCAGCTGAAATGAATACAAAGAATTCCCTTTCATTTCTTCTGTAATTTATACCAATTACAGAATTTTAAAATAGTTCTAAGGTGAAGTTAGTGTTTAAGATACTTTCAGGAGAGATTCACCTTATGACTAAATAGTAATGTATGCAGCTACAGAGTTCATAAATCAAGGATTGTTGCAGAAACGTTAAAAATTTTAGTTGACCGTTTTAACAATTAAAAAAGTCTGATCAAATAAATGTGTTAAGAAAGCACTTAAGAAATACTGTCTGTACTGCAGATTGGCCTATTAATTCAGTGCTTTACTGTGACTCTTAAGTAGGTATATGCAATTTATTTCTTCCTAGCAGGTGTCTGTATCTGGAACAATTTGCTTGATCCTTTCAAACTCAATTTTTTCTGTTGTTACAGTCATCCCAGAATGTTCGCTTATATTGCAGGGCTTGACACCTACTTAGGAAAAGGGAATCAGTAAAGGGAAAGTACGTGGAAGCAGACATGGTTATCCAGGAAGCAAATGTGATTAATGTGAAGCATGAGTTGTCTTCCTGGCTGCTGCGCTTGCTTTAAGCTATTTCACATGGCCAGCTGTGACTTGTGGTAATTTCTAGTCTCAGTTCAGAGCAAATTTGCTTCTGTCCCCAACCAGCTGAAGGATGGCATAAATTTTTGCATAAGATACAGATTCCTGAAATATTATTTCCTTCTTCCCTAGTGATAATATAGAAAACTTAGTAAATATTAGGGCGGCAATGTGGTAATGATGAATTGGAGCAAAAAGCTGTTCTGATTTTGCGATGTCTTTCATTTTGCCGCACAGCTGCTCCTAGGTAAAATAGGAACCGCAATATACAGTTTTCTCATGAAATACCCTAAGAACCTGTATAATTTCACTCATTTGGCCTTACTTTTCTCATTTGTATGGCTATGAATCAAGAAAATGTGATAAAAGTAATCAAGACTAGATGAGGGTAAAGTATTGTAAATGGGACAGGGGCCATCTGTAAACACATCTGGATTACAAAAATTATAAGGCTTGAGCTGCAGCGTTAGTGAATAAAAGGGGGTGTACATGGAAATGAAATGAGCTGGAGCCTCTTGTCGGTGTTGCAGACCTCTTCAAGGAAGTGGCAGGCGCCACGGAAATGTGCGACCAGAGGCAGCTGGGCCTGCTGCTTCACGATGCTATCCAGATCCCGCGGCAGCTTGGGGAAGTGGCAGCCTTCGGTGGCAGCAACATTGAACCCAGCGTGCGCAGCTGCTTCCACCAGGTAAGATAACCAAGACCTTCATGTGAAAAAAACCCCCTCCCTCTGAAGTCTTAAGATTCATTTTTACATGGTGTAAAAAGAAGAGAGGAATTAAAAAACATCCATTGAGTTTTTGAACAGAAATGAATATGCTCCTGCAACTAAACATGGGAAGTTATTGTGAAAATGCAGCTGTAAAAGATGGTTGAAGGTTTAGGAGAGGGTCAAACATGTTACTTTTTAGCAAAAAGAATATATCTTTGTGGTTTTGACAATATTGGCTGCTCTAAAAGCTGTTAAAAAATTTTGTAGCAGCCAATTATCCTGCTTTGCGTTGTTCAGAGCAACCTGATGCTGTGAGCACAATGTGCTTTTCCCTGCTGGAACAAGTCGTGGTCTCAACAGAAGAAGAGAATGATGTTGACAGTAATTTTTGACCTGGTGCATCAGGAAATTATTTAGCATTATTTTACTGACAAAAGAGCTTGCGGTTGCACGAAACTTCAAGCATAGTCATTTATATATCGTGAGCCTTTATGCAGGAGATCAGAACATGGAATAAAGCTGTCTTACAGCCTGCTGTTCAGCTCCATGCTACATGCAGGGGGTTAATGAGGCTGCAAGGAGCGTCTGTCTGTTTAAAGAAGATGAGAATTAAAAAGAGGATGTCGTAATGGAACACAACCTAACTCAGACTTTGTCAAGGATGCCTAAGGCTCTGACTGTTTGCTAGTGATAACTATACTGCTTGAGTGTATCATTTCTGTGAAAGTGGCTGCTTTGAGCATTGTCAGAAGTTATATATGGATTAAAAATTCACTATGACATATATAAAACTACTGACTTTAATATTTCTGGTTTTATAGAATCAAACATTGAATGTTGTAGCGCACTTTTAAAGCATTTTTCTTTTGCTGTTCTTTCATAGACTTTTCTACATTTTCATCCAGTGCTTTGAAAAAAGCAGTTGTGCTAGCTTTCTTCAGAAGTACTAGATTCATTTCTGGACTCTGAGATGATTGGAATTGGAAGAGTGTTTATCCAGATCATGAGTAATTTGGTAGATACTTATGGAAGCTGGTTTGACCAATTAACCATGTAAAACTTCCCCTGAGGTTTTAAAATTGCTCCTTCAGACAATACGGGATGGTGCTTGACATGTCTGTCACTGGCCTTGAGTGGTTCAAGTCATACTGAAATAAATTATTCATTTGTTAGTAGCAGACTTTTTCTGTCACAGAGGAATGATTTTTATGTCCTTCAAGGATCTGCCCCATCTCCTGTGCTGTTCAGTTATGGGTGAGGAGTTACTAGCAAGGTAGTGTTTAAATACTTCATGTGGTATTATGATTATATTCACGATAAGGGTGCATCCCTTGTCTCACATGAATAGCTCAAGTTCAATCCCTGGTCATTAAGACAGCATAGAGAAAGAGTGCAGCTGCATGACAGTTATCTCGGCCTAGTGAAAACAAGTATTTAGTATTTTGCTGGTGGGGAGAGCATGTTATTCTTTTTTTTTCTTTTTTTATGCTGCTCCCTCTTACTGGCAAAAATTTACTTGTGTCAAAAATTGACTTAGCCTGTGAATAGGTTAAGAAGTCTGGTGTTGCTTCTTGCCATGTGTTACCATTTAAGAATAACTTTCATTTTAAGTTGTGTTCTATTACTTCCAGTGAGCTCAGAAAGTTGACCTGTGTTCTTATTTCTGACAAAGTTGATGAATATAGTACCTTTATAGCTAGGCTTCTCTGGGGGTTGCAACTTAAAGAGAATGTGGAAGCACGTTTGCTTGCTTCTTAAAACAGTCATACTAATATTTTAGCTCTGCTGTATTCTTGCAGTGATTGCCTATAAGTGGCAGATATCATTCTCTCACAGTATTTATTTACCTGTTTGTTTATTTGTGTGTTTGCTTAATTTGCTAACTTGAAAGGATACCATGGGCTCAGCATACAGTAAAAAAAAATTGCCCGAGTCTCACAGCACTTAGTTGCATTACATGCAAGCACTACTGACTTTTAGTGGTCTTGCATCGATCTGAATTTGAAACACAACCATGTCTTTAGCGTGTCTGAACTGCAGAACGCTTCCCTTTCATGCTCCCTCACTTCTTTCTCAACTCCCTTCAGTTCTGAGATGGCTTTACTATGAACTCCGTTACTCCTTTACTATGTACTCCATCTTTGTTATCATCTCTCTCCTCCATCACAGCTGTTCAGTCCTCTGTGTTCTTACTGACTAACTTGTTTTATTTGCATTTTAATTAATCGAGGTTGTTTCTTTTATCTTCTAACTGCTTTTACATTAACCCAGCATGGAAAAGATTGACACATGTTGGGGTTTTTTAATTGAATTCTAAGGAAAATCTGCTTGTGTGTGTTGTTTGTTTGTTTTTTAATTTGGACATGTGGGGTTTTTTTTCTCTCCACAGAACCACAATAAGCCAGAAATAACTGTAAAGCAATTTATAGATTGGATGCGCTTAGAGCCACAGTCTATGGTATGGCTACCAGTTCTACACCGTGTGGCAGGGGGAAACAGCAAAACATCAGGCCAAGTGCAACATCTGTAAAGAGTGTCCAATTGTTGGCTTTAGGTAAGAGAAAGGAAGTTGGGTGCTAGGTTTCTCTCACACTTTCAGGTCTTCCAACAAATACAATTCTTTCTGTTTGTTTTTTCACCGTTTTCCGGCTTTAAGGTGGGATCTGCCACCCTCGGTGAGGCCACAGTGTGGCCTGGGCCAGCGCATTTTTGGTTCATGTGGTACTGCTGTTACACATCCAATGGTCCCATGACTGACAGGCATGCAGGGCAGGCTGTCATCGAGTGTTTCGGCATTGGGGGATCCAGTAGGTAGCAAATGAAGTGTAAATGCACCCTATGTGTTCCATAAGCACAAGACCAAAAGGAGCTGATGAATAAGATTCATCTCACCTAGGCTTTAGGCGTGCTGGCTTTCGTCTTATAAGATTGACTTAGCAACCCTCTTGTTTTACTATAAATACAGATATGTGAGTAATTCCAAAAGTAATTAATCTGATCAAACTTTGTTGCCTGTCTTGAGATTAAATTCCTCTACATGTTCTTATTTTTCTTAATTAATGCTTGAGGGAGCATAGGGTGACAAAGCTCCAGCTCAGATATCTTTTAGGTGTCTAAGCTGGGGCTGATGAATCAACAAAATATTTTGTGTGGAGGAGGAGGGCATATAGATAGAAAAGAAGAGAAAGGAAGACAAAAGAATAGCTCGTTCTAAATAATTTCTACAGTGAAGTTAGAGATCTGCAACAACAAAAGCATCTAGTGTCTTAGCAGAAAGTAGATGTGGCCATTTAATACACAGGCTCTGAGTAAAGTATAAACAGTTGCATCAGCATCCCCAAAAGCATCCCTTTACATTTATAGACACATATTGTCTTGCAAAACAGAACATAAAACTCGGCAGGGGAAAAATGTGGATTGGTTCTGAAAACTGCTCTCAGGAAGCAATTTAATTTAAACTTTAACTATTCAGAAGCTATTCAATTTGGTTCAGTTAGCTCATTTTGGTTTCATACAAATCAGATAACCTCATCCAGTTGAAACAACCATACTATAAAAAATAGTGGGTGGAATCTGGAATTGAATTGTTGTTTGAGTCAGCTTTAGTTAAAAAAATTAAAAATACCATGCTCCCTGTGGCTTAAATTAATGCAAGGAATACTGTATAAGTTTGTTACCTTGTTTATACCTACACACGCTCTTAAAAAAACCAAAGTAAATAAATCAATGTAATTTTTAAACTTAATTTTATGTTCTTTTCGTAATGCATGAATTCTCAAGAGTTTTATTTTTTGAAATGTGTTTAGAATTTCTGAGCATCAAAATTATGTAAAAACATTTAAGCTAACTGGTAAATGTAAAAACATAAAAGTAAACCAGTCTGGTTTATAAATATTTTTTTTCTGAGATACCGTCTGAATACTAAAGAGAGGAAAAGAAAAACTAAAGCAATATAGTTTTAAGTCAGTTTGAACTTCAGAATAATAAACCCTTTACACTCCATCTTCGAAGCTGATGCCTGTAAGATTTTCTGCTTCAAAGCAACTTGGATGACAGATGATTGACCTTGGCTCTCTATGGCTATAGGAGGCAGGAATTTCTTTTGTATGCTAGGTGAGGTGCCCTGTGTGGTGTGGGAAGGTTTTGTGAAGAGGACTCAGGGGCTGTGGGTTTCCTGTGTCCCGCACAGGTGCCGCGGTGGCACTGGTGCTAGCGGGTCTGCAGCTGTGAGGAGCGTTGGGTGCCATGTCCTGCTCACACACACCCATTGCACTTCAAGGTGCTTTCTAATCTAATCCCAACAAACTCGCTGCGTCCTTGTGTTGCTGCTGCTGAAAAGCAGATGACACCATTTCAGAGAATAATTTGCCTCGTGAGGTTTAATACCAAGTAAATATTAAAACTAAACCTAGGAAGCTCTAATTGCTTTGTTTAATGTCCCCATAGGTACCGGAGCTTAAAACATTTCAACTATGACGTCTGTCAGAGCTGTTTCTTTTCTGGCCGTACAGCAAAGGGGCATAAATTGCATTACCCGATGGTGGAGTATTGTATACCTGTGAGTACCAATTTACTGATTGTTCCTAAGGGACTGGTTTTGCACTATTTGAGGTCTAAATTTTTTTAGAGTCTTTTGTCACCTAGATATTTTGCCAGGGTTGTTTTTCATATCTTTAGTATAGCCTGTCTTCCTGCCTTCCTATTTGAAAGTCATCAGGGACTTTGCTAGTGCTGCTGATTTTACGTGGGTGGTCTTTGGATTCTGTAGAAATGAGTAAAGTATCCACCTCTAAGAGAAAAGCTTCACTTTTGTTTTGTAAAAACAAACCTGGAATATTAACTATAATTGCAGTACTTAGATATGTGCCCATGCACGCACACGTACTATAAGGTGAGAAAATGTCAGAGAAAAGGGACTCACTTTACTGTTACTATACCGTAATAAAGAATATTTAATATTTTAGTAATGGACTTTAATATTTTTAAGGGGCATGATCTTTGCTTTCAGGTCTAACATTTTGCTTGCTTCATGAAAACGTGACTGGAAAGATGTCATGTTTTATCCCCCTGAGTAATTACTGTTTACTGCGATATTTAAAAATTGGTGCATAGTCAGAAAAAAAAATAAACAGAATTTACAATTTCTAACAAAAAATCATGTGAGAGGTTTGCCTGCATTAACTAATAAAAACTAATTTTACAAGACAGTATTTTCCTAATGAAATTTCAAAGGAATTTTCTAAGGAAGTTTCTAGGACACTTCCTTAAGTGGAGGAGTGGGTAACTTCCTTCGTACAAATACCTCCTTATCTTTTTTTTTATCTGATAGTTGTTTACATCCTGAAGAATTTTAACTCAGTCAAAAATAAATTAATGGAATAATCAGTATGTAATTTAAACAACAGTGGTGAAAGGTCTATGTGCTCAGAAAAGCAAATTCAGACCAGAATGTAACTAGAGCTGATTTCCAATGGGTTCCAGTGGGTTCTTCTACTAAGAAAACAATTATTGAGTTATTTGACTGTCCTTTGCTGTAGTAGTTGGGCTTATTAGCTGTGTTTTCCTGCTCTTTTTCATCCAGTGTGTCTTCTGTAACATAATTCAAATTCTATTAAGTAGTATTTTCACTTCATTATGATCAGAAGAAACCATGAGTTATGTTAATTTATTTTCATTATCTCTATAACCTAATGTTAGGATTTGATTGATAAATTGGCATGCCAGGCTGCATTCTGGAGAATTTTTTTGAAGCAGATTGCAGCTTTGTTGTATTTAAGCCAGTTCTAATGTTTGTTGTATTCTGTCACTGTTTTTTTCTTTCTGCCTCCTCTTTTCCCTTCTCACCTTCTTGAGACACTTACTGGCTGTTTGAGGGCTATGTTTTGAAATTACAGCAGATATTTAGAGGTGGGAAAATGTTGCATGTACAAAATGCGTAATTTTATGTAACGATGAACGTGCTGAATATAAAACAGTCTGTACTATTTCTCTGCAGTACAGATTCTTTATCTGCTGTAGCTACAGGTTTGATAGGTTTCTTGACATACACTTTAGTATTTTCTTATTGGAACTGAAGATGTATGAAAATATGTTCTGTCTGTGCTACTGCCTGGGCATAGAAATGTCCTTGGCATAATACATAGTATTGCCTGGCCTCTAACAAGGGTTCTTAGCGATTATTTTGATGACCAAATACATTGGTTTTGATACCACGTGGTTGAAGTAGCAGTTTTTTGCAATTTGTTTAATGCTACGGTGGACACCAAGCTGACCGTGAGCCAGCAATGTGTCCTTGCCACAAAGAAGTCTTAACGGTATTGTGGGCTGCGTTAGGAGGAGGGTCACCAACAAGGAGGTTATCCTTCCCCTCTACTCAGCGCTGGTGAGGCCACACCTGAAGTGCTGGGTTCAGTTCTGGGCTCCCCACTACAAGAGGTGCATGAACATACTAGAGAGAGTCCGATGAAAGGCCACAAAGATGATGAAGGGCCTGGAGCATCTCTCCTACAAGAACAGGCTGAAAGAGCTGGGACTGTTCAGCCTGGAGAAGAGCGAGCTCAGGGAGGATCTTATTGATGTATATAAATACATGAAAGGAGGGTGCAAAAGAAGAGGGAGACAGGCTCTTTTCAACAGTGTGCAGTGACAGCTCAAGAGGCACTGGGCACAAACTGAAACACAGGCAGTTCCCTCTGAACATCAGGAAACTCTTACTGTGAGGGTGACTGAGTGCTGGGACAGGTTGCCCAGAGAGGCTGTGGAGTCTCCAAGAATGGAGATATTGAAAAGCTGCCTGGACATGGTCTTTGACAAGTGGTTCTGGATGGCCCTGCTTGAGCAGGGAGGTTGGACAAGGCAACCTCTAGAGGTTCCTTCCTACCTTAGCCAGTCCCTAAGTCTGTAATTCTATAGTTTTATTTTCCTTCCAAACATTATGCCAATAAAAGGATATACCCGCAACTGATTGTTTGCTTGCCTCCTTAGCCAATATAGCCGTAAGATTCTGAACATGTTTGAGATTTTAGATTAATTTTTTTTTCTTACAAAGTTCTCTCCAACCTCATCTTCAGTTTGTATCATGGTCATGGAGCAGAAATGAAGGCATTAGTTGTGTCAAAATAGATAATGCTGCTGTTCCACATAATAAGATACCCTTCCTGCTGCGTTAGTCAAATACGTTGAAGGGGAAAGAAACGGACTATATCTAGTACGGGTATGGTACTGTCCCTGGAACAGGATGGTATGCTGCTTCTGATGACTTCTGGGTTTTGTCTGAAGCAGCAGATTTGATATCTGAGAGAAATTTTCAGTTCTTGTTAAACATGTTCCCATTACGTAACTGTGAGCCCTTTCATTTACAAGTAGAGACTGTTGTACAGAAGAATATATTCTGGAACAGGCTGGAATCCCCACTACCCCTGGAGCTAGGGACAGCTTGTGTTACATTGAAGGTTTCTGTTCCTGCTGCAAAAGGAATATAGTTTCCATGAAACATATGGGAGGAACGAGGTGAATCCACTATGGGTTAATAAGGGGGGCTGACATTCTTGATTAAAGTGAGTAAAGGCAGGCAAATGTATAGGAGGTAAAGGAAGGAAATTGGATCAGTTTAAAGTAGAGCAGAATAAAAGACCTAAATGATATAATTTAGGTGGCCCATAAAATTAGAGGTCCAGTACTGCCCCCAGTTAACTTGGAAGCTGAATATGGGGGTTGCAGTTTTTCTTGGGTCTTTCTGTAAGCGCACTCTGCTAGCTCCAGGTCCGTAAGAAGAGATGACCCCTTATATGAACAGACCTCTTATACGCTTGTTTGACTTCCATAGTCAGTACCTACATGCAATGTAGTTTAATCTCATCTGAATTAGGTCAGGAATAAAGAATTGATTTCACAAAAAGAATAATACAGTATTATTTATTATTACTATTTGTAGTAATGCACTATGGTGTGCTAATTTGTTGCTCATTTAATGCGATAGAATAGTTAAGAATTGCAAAATTGTTTGCAGTAAGTTAGCAGAGTAGCTTTTATGTTTAAATGGAGTAATGCCTGAAAAATAGCATAGAGCTGGGTCTGTAAAATGAAAAAAAAAAAAAGAAAATAAAAAGAAGGTACCAGAGGCCAGTGAATTATTCCTTAGAATCATTATAATAGGATACAGATAGCCTGAATAGAATGAATGCATCCACTCTACTTTTTCAACGAAATTCAAAGGCTGATGGTGTTAAAATGTTACTTTTGTGGCCAGTGTTGCAAAGCAGAGTACAAATACACGTACTCATCAAACTGCATTAATAAAATCTAGCTTCCCTTTCTTACTGTTAATGTATATTAATATCAAGAATACTAGCAGTAATTAGGAAAAAAGACTGCTTCCCTGGTTAATAAAGCTCACATTTAGAACTGGAGCTTAGTTGCAGATGGAAGGAAGACCTTTTAATTGTCTTCAGGTAAGCAGTTCAGTCTACGATATGAAGGGATTTCTTGGAAGCTCAGTTAATTCTACTTAAATTTAAAATAATTTGGAGAATGGCTTAAGGAATCTATTTTTAACATTAAACTTGCAAAGGGATGATTCTCCATTTTAATGAGTTTCACGGTGTTTGCATCAGGTGAGAATTGCTTCATAATTTAAGAATAAGGCTATTTACATCAGATAGTTACGTGTATTATTGCATCCTAATCTGTAATGCCATTTAGCATTCATCCTAGCTTGCAATTTAGTTTTCTCAATGCTGCAAATGCAAAAATTCATGATAATGTCTTCGGTTATGTCTTTTAATTTCATTCAGAATTTAGAGATGGGTGGGGTAAGGGACTGAAAACATTACTGTCTTTAAGTAGTAGAAATGCGAAGTTATTGTAGTCATTTTTTCACCTTTAAATAGTCTTTCTCAGAAAAGACCAAGAAATAGGATTTTTAATGTAAAATTCTACCCAGACGTGTAAATAAAAATTTTTAAGATTTTGCTAGCATTTAATTCAGGAATAGTCTTATAAAGGTACCTACATTTTTTATTTTTAGCTTTTTTGGAATGGAAATTCTCTCAGTAGTGGTACTTGTGTTATATTAATGTGGCTTTCTGTACTGACGGGTCCTTTGAATTTCAGACAGAAATAGTTACTGCATCGGTTTTCTTTCTCCAAGCTGTTTCCACTTCGCAACTCCCATATTCCACAGTAAAACCTTAAACGCAGCTTTTCTGAGGTAATGCACAAATATCAAATCAGCAGTTCTGAAAATTTTCTCATTGCGAGTAGTCTTACTTCCTGACCTCAATGAAAGTTTAATCGATTTTTGTAGTTCTGTGCCGTTGCACTCACCTGGCACAGCTGGGAACTGGGTTTTTTGTAGCCTTTCTGTACAAAATAATGGCAGAAAAGGTTCGCCCCTTCATCTTCCAGATGACCAGAATTTTAGTTCCCGGAAAGAGCTCAGAACATGATAGGCAAGACGGCAGAAATTATTGGTTGAATGATAGTTCACCCTAGACTGAGATTTTTTTTTCCACAGCCACACTAAAGCTTATCTGCAGTAGTGCCTGTTAAGACTTCTCTAGGTAAGTCATCTGAAAATTAAATTGCTACTGGCATCCAGAAAAGACAAGAGACCTTCCTGAACATTAAGCAGCCTCAATGTTTTATAAGCAACAAACTGACATAAGTAAATCAGTGGTTTCATCTTGACATGCTTATCAATGCGTCAAGCATGACGCTTCGCTGTTATCAAAGTGGGATTGTTCTGTGGGGAAGATGAAAGGAAACAGCAAGAATGGTTGAATCTGGCTATTTTGCATGCAGAACATCACTTCCAACTGTGGAGTTCAGAGATTACTTTTTGCCTTAAGAAGAATAGCTATCTGGTCAGGGGAGGCTGATATCTAGCAGCTGGGCAATGTGCTTTCCTCTAGGTCTCGCTCTTACCGTTGCTCAGATAGCTGGCTTATGTGATCTGCTACCCTTCTGCAACTTAATTTGTTAAACTCTATTAAATTCTGCAGTAAGTTAGTTACTCGTAAAATTACAGCTTGATTTCATTGGAGTAAACTAAAATACACACACAATTTATAATCAATCTCCTCTTGGTGAGAAACTGCTATGAAATGCTCCTATTTGAAAGTGGTCACAGCAGGGTAATCTTCACAATGTTACACGGTGCAAACGTCACTGATGTGGCAATGACAGCCATAAATACAGTTATTATACATTAATAACCTATTTTTTCTTGTGGTATCTTATCTTAAGCCTCTATCAAGGATGTGAGATGCTTTTTAAAAGTGTGGGTGCTTTGTTGAATGGGAATGAATGTATGCTCTTAAACAAGTGTTGAAGTTATTGGTGAATTGCATTCTTAAGTGACAATTTTTATAAAAATAGTTGGAGGAATGAAGTATCTGTCTCTTTGCCCCACATCCTAGGCTGGGGAGTTTCCCAGCCTCCCAGTGTCACCTCGCTGACAGCTGCTATTAACATGCATCTGTCATCATACCCACACATATCGTAGCTGTTACCATAAACAGGTCTAAGAATCCAGAACAGTCAGGCTTATGGTACAGATTCTACCAAATGTTACAGATAAATAAAATGTCAAGAAAGAAAAATATGGAGATGGATTTGGTTTTTTTTTAAAATCACAAACCTTAAAATTTACTAAAACATTTGAAGAATATCAAGTGGTATCAAATTCAAGTATCTCTACCAGGGCTTCTATTAAAGAATAAACTAAAGTCCATTTAAACAACATAGGTGGTTTTTTTTATACTGTAAATTTTGCGTCACTGAACATGTCTTATTATACAAAATATATTTTCTTGGAACTGCCTTGTTTATTGTGTACATTTCTCTCCAGCTTCTTCATGACCCATGAATGTCTGGCTGGGGTTAATGACGGTGTTCATTAGTGAGGTTCACATCTTTTCTGCATATCAGTTTCTATGTGTATATTAGAACAGCTATTTGGTTTGGTGTTAGACGTAATATAAGAAATGTAATTAAGAGAAGGACGACTTAAGTGCAGATGAGTCCTTTTACATAGGTAGGTGCAGTGAAAGGAATGGGAAAATGTTTGGGCCTTCATTATCACTATTTTTTTTTTTTTGAAAAAAGTGAATAGTGAGAAATAAATATATGTATATATTAGAAGTATTACATTATTAACATCTGTGTTTTCATATATTTATGTTTATTTATGGTAATTTTTATATTACACATTATTTAATTTAGACCTCTCCAACTGGTTTATTATGTTCTTGGTAGTACTTTTTCCCAGCAAAGACTTAATCTGTTTCTACATGTGTAGGTATCTAACCTACATATGAAAACCATGTCGCTGCTTATCTTGCTTTTTCCACAGCTTTCCATGTAAATCCCGGTTTCTTAAATTTGTGGTGTTCTACAAGGAATTTTACCTGGTTTTAGTATGTGATTTAGGACTCCATTTGTTTCTGGCTGCTATATTGAAGTGTGCTAATGCCAGTTTGTCAGTTGTTACAGATTTTCTCCTTGAGACCTTCCGCTACAGATGTGGTTTTATTTATTTATGTGTGCCAGCCATGGATCTTAGTCATTCCTTCCTGAACTGTGTCTTGTTCTAAGAACTGAGATTTTAAATTGAGTTTGAAAGTGTGGTCTTTTGCTGAAATTTTCAGTGAAGGAAAGGATATTTTTCTTTTCTTTTGAAGTAGTTCCGTAACTACGGTGGTATTTGTGCTACTGACTTGTGTGGAAACAGTCAAGATGTCATGATGTAAGGACATGTACAAGCTACCTGTTGGTTTTAATTTAGTAGATAGATTCTACACAACAGTGCCTGGCTATCCTTTTTTGAAAGTAAGATGTTCTAGTACTTCTCTCTTGGCATGATTGTGTGGTGTGGTTATATGCAAAAAAAAAAAAAAAAATTAGAAGAAATACTCCTAAGAGTTGCATCTAAGTTGCTTGTAAATTGAAATAGTTCTTCCAAATCTGTTCAGATGTCACTGGTTAGTATTTATTGTCCTCAGTCAGTACGCAGTCACATTAGTCGTTCCAAGGAACTGGGTCAGGCTGTCATACGAAATAAAGAATATACTATAGGAAAAGTTTGGCAGCTCAGTAGACATTTAATTCTGCAACGTGTAGGTACTAAAACTTTCATTCCTTGGCCTTGGGACAGAGTTCCATCTGCTGGAGTTACTGTTGCGTGAGAACAAGCAGCCCTTTGGGCTGCCTCACGTTCCTTCTCTGGATGAGGCGGTGATTGGAGCAGATGCTTTCTGAGAATGATTTTGTCAGTGCTCCATGAATTTACCTGTATTAAAATTCAGGAGTTCAAACACCTGTTAATGCCAAATTTGCTTAGTTTGGTGTTACTTGTTAAAGCCAGCTGTGAGAAACTCTTACCCACATCAGTTCGATTATCTACAATTTTTATTGCTTGTCTGATCTGTATTACAGCCTTTGTAACTGTAAATACTATACGTACATTAAAATACGTAAGTGAATAAAATACATACGTAAGTATGTTTTTACAATAGAGAACAAAACCAGAGAATTGTTTGCCTAACCTGCTTCCAGGCCTCTTGGGAGTACGTCATGGAAAAAATTTACAAAACTGAAGACTTTCACTCTGTTTTCCCTATGGATACCCATCTGCTTTGGCATCCTTTTATGTTACAGGCTTCTCCCAAAGCAGGGGGTACGGAAATACAAGCTGTAGTTTGTTACAGGGTTTGGGCTGGAAATCTAGAGAAGCTGTTGCAAATCTTCAGCTAATGCAGGAGGTGAATGGCCACTTTTTCTTTACTGCAGTTGCAAGAGGAAACGCTTAACAGTAACAGCTACAAGTGATGGCAACCGTTCCATTTAACTACGCAGTACAGCCTGTAAAACATATACTTTAAAGGCATACCGTATACTATTGTTTTGTCCTGAGGATATGTTTACTGCCATTTTCACCTTGTATTTTATGCCTGCATGTTTTGCTTGCATCCCTACTTCTGTAGCAGAAGTTAACTGAATAGTATTACCAAAGCAGTGCTGCCATTATTGCTGTGATTTTTTTTTTCCAGTTAAATTAATTTTTAAGAGTAGTTGCATCAATTTTAATTCTGTTCTAAAGAGCACAGTTGATTTCATGTGGGGGTGAGAGATAGGGCTAAGCACTTGTCAGTTTTGGAAGGAGCTGCATCAGTGGGCACCAGGAAAAAAGCTGCTGGGGGAGGTGGGAGTTGCTGATTGTAACTTGCAAATTTAGACTTGCAGAATCTTGTGGCTAATTTTTGTACCAGTCTTACCCTGCAGTAGTAAGGAGGCGACTGAATCGGTCTGTGAGTTTGTTACTTTAGGCACTGATTGTTCTTATCAGGCGCACCTCTGACTGTGCCTTTGAACAGTGCCTGTACAGTGGCTGTCACTTCATCGGGGGGGCGTTGACTCTGGGACGATACAGATAGTGGCAGAGACCCGTAGGAAGAGAGCTGGTAACCTGAAGAAATGCTCATGAAAAACGTGGCCATTGCAGCAGAGAATGGTTTAGCACGTACTGCTCCCATCTTGTGATAAAGTTTTCTAGTTTAGGTATAGAAAGGGCAGTGATAAGTATTTTGCGGCACTTTGTGAATACAGAAGGCTGTGTTAGCTGCTTTTTGTTAAACAAAGCCATTACTGTTAGCTGTATTTTTTCAACAGAGCCATTACAAGGTTTTTCTGTCTGTAGGGTGAGTCACAAGCTTCATGTGTATGAGTGTACTGTCGAGATTGCTTTCAATGGCTAAGAGTATCCCCTTATATCTGGCAAAGTGATTTCCCTTTTTTTTTTTTTTTCTGAGAAATTAAATTTTTGTGTTTTGTAAGACTGGTTATAAATGCTTAGCTAACGCCTTGATCCTGTTTCAGTTTTTCTCTTAATTTATAAAGTAATTGGTAAATCCAATACATTTATTGCTGGGGATTTGAAGCCTCACTGTTTTTTCCAATAGAGGACAATTTGTAGATGCATTACCGTTGTTATTATACCTTATTTCAGGACCCTAAAAAGGCAATTTTAACACCATTAACATTTTGAAGTTCTTCCTTGTATCCTTTTTCAGGACAGTAGCAGCACTATTGTCTCAATGCTATTTAGCAATGTTCAATTTAATTTCTTTTAACTTTTTAAGACAACATCTGGGGAGGATGTACGGGACTTCACGAAGGTGCTGAAGAATAAGTTCCGGTCAAAGAAGTATTTTGCAAAGCATCCCCGACTTGGCTACCTACCTGTGCAAACAGTATTGGAGGGTGACAACCTGGAGACGTAAGCTTGATTATATAGAGTTAATTGCTCCTGGGCTCACTGGCCCATGCCATTAAAAACAAAAAAGTGAAACCTGAGACATAATCAACATCAGTTGTAGAGCCTTGTGCTGTATTATTTTCTAGGAATTGTTTTGCATTATTTGCAGATCTTGCCTGTTTTTGAAAAAGTAATGTATTTTATACTTTGATTTTTGAAAGCATTTATCAAATCTGTGGACTTTAGCAGATAATGTTGGAGGGGGCTGGATGGCTGTTTTACAGAGAACACTTTCATAGCTTTGGGGAGATTGGGCTTTTTGGAACTGCACTGCTTATTTGGTTCTCTCAAAGTCCCTGGAGTTAGAAATCTCGGAGTTAATTAGGTTCCTACAGGCTTCAGAGATACAGGTGGCCTAATAAAAGAGAGCACTCTCAGTGTCTCCACAGTATTACTTACAGCACTGGCAGAGATGCTCTGCTTTGTTTGCTTACTTGGTAGTTGTCAGCGAAGGACATTTTTAAAAGAGCAAAATTAAGATGTGTTGACAGGGCGCTAGAAGTAGTTTCGTGGACTGACTCTCCTTGACATCCTGGAGTTTGCGGCACTGCCGTGTCATCGGAGCACGGCACTGCTTAGCTAGCAACGGCAAATGTGACGCTTCAACATATATACACTCTGCTGTCATGCAACAGCCCAGTGCCACTGTCCATGCTCTGTTCTCATGACCGGAGGACTGTGCATTTATTTACAATAAACAAACAAAACCTGCTCTTTAGAGGTTTATGAAACAGAAGGGAAGTAATCTGAAAAGTGGCATTACTGATGGCCTGGCTTCTAAGGAAGCAATGCACATTCAAATGTTAAAACATTACTCACTGGGGCAGACGTCAGCTGGTCTGCGTTTAAAAACAACAAAAGAAATGTCACCGACACAGGAAAGCAAAGATGCTTTGATGTGGTGAAAGTTTGACCGTGGTGCCAGAAATTGGAATGTCAAAACTGTAATCACAGGTCAGGATAAAAGTCTCTTGGTCCAGTCATGTGGGAAATACACAGATAGATTGCCAGCATCATGCTGAGGAAACTGGTGGTATTAGTTCTCTCCCCTGCAGGTGGCAAAACTCAGTAATGTTTTCCTTTAAATAAAATAATGATGATGATAATTGAAAAAGCCTAAATAGTTACGGAAGTGTCAGAATGTAATACGATTATATATTTACCTCTGATTATTTTTATGCAGTAGGAAAATAAGCATTGATAACTTTGACTTATGGTGGGGGTTTTGTTGTCAGTGGTGGTTTTTTCCCCCCAATTTTTTTGTAAATATATTTTCTGGTTAATTTAAAAGGGAAGATCCAGTACTTGCACAGAATTTAAATGAACTGATTATGGTTTATGAACTGCAGTTCAATCAATAACACTGATTTAATTTTTTTTTTTACAATTGATTTTTATTTAACAAAATGAAATATGTAAGTCAGTCTCCTGTCTCTCTCTGATACATGGCAGTATCTGCTGCTGTCTATTTTCTACATCAGTTGTTGCCGATTCAAATAATTTGGGTGGGTTACTGGTTAAAAATATTTTGTGTTTCTCCAGCTTTCTGTTGCTTAAATGGCACTAAAGTTTTTGTTTCATACTTTCTTTCTTTCTCTTTTTTCTTTTTTCTTTTTTTTTTTTTTGTCTTCCTTACAGTCCTATTACTCTCATCAGTATGTGGCCAGAACAATATGAGTGAGTATGCAGAACCCCTTTGTCTGTAAAGCTTAGTTATACTGATTGTTTTCTTTTAGCTCAGTTGCTGCTAATCTGATGTGCATGAGCTACAGGGCATGGCTGACCCAAAGCAATAACCCCCTCAGCAATATTGTGAATGTATTTATTTGTCATCAGTCTAACTTACTTTAAAAATAATGTTGTCTATATCATTAATTGCTTTACACCCCACTTTTTTTTTTTTTTTTTAACTAGTCCTTCCCAGTCTCCACAGCTGTTTCATGATGACACACACTCCAGGATAGAGCAGTATGCTACTAGGTAAGAGACGCACGGTTTCTCACCAGTACACTGCACTTTGTGATTGATTCCTGCAAATTTTAGTATACTCTACTGGGTGGACATTATTTATTAAAAAGATATAATTCTCTGTACTCAGAAGTCAGTCAAATGTTTTTAAGTCATCAGCTTCTGGATACAGTCATATTAAATGTAAAGTAAATGCATTAAATCTGCCGTCTGCCTGCTATACGGAATGGAAACTGTTGCAGAATTACTGTGCGCTACTTCTAAAATGTGCTGGGTTTCTTTTGCTTCTTCATTTTTAACCTTTGGAAGTAAACTGAACTTGTTGGATACATAATTTTTCCCTGTAGGATTTTAGACCCAAGTTTTCATTTTCTTCTATGATAGGTTGACACTATCCATTACCATTGACTTCTAGCAGAGCATATAATAATTACAAATGTTTTATGTTCTGGCTTTTATGGGGTCGCCCTAGTCCTTTCATGATAACATGTCTGTTCTGCCAAGTCCATCTCAGTGCTGCTTGCTGTGTTCTGTTGAACTCTTCTGTACATTCAGAGCTGGTGATGGTTAAGCGCTAACCACAGGTCCCCTCTCAAAAACAAGTAATGACACCCAACTTCTACGCAACAAAGAAATTGATCCACGTTACTATGGGAACTGACTTGGTTTTGCTTTTGGTGTTTTTATTGTTGTATCTTCTTTACATAACTAATAAGCAATGTTAACTTTTTCAGCTTTTTGAATAAATTTCAGAGCTTATGTTTAAGATAACTGAATTGTTACTTATGGGCACCATGGAAAAGATTCAAAACGGTTTGTTAAATACCTAGGATACCCAACAGATGATCTTTGCAGCAGAGGAAAAATGGGGCAGAAACTAACCCTGAAGGGCTACCTACTGTCAGCCTCCACATTTTTCTTTTCTTCCTCCCCTTCCCCCCCTGCCCCAAACAACGAATATTTTCATCCTTCATAAGTAGCATAGTACATTGTCAAAGGCAAAGTTGTAACACTTTTCAATTATTTAGATATGTAATTCATTTAAATCATCCAATGTTTCTTTGAATCTGTAACTTAGGCCGTGCTATAATCAAGTAAAACCCACAGACAGGACTACAAACCAGGCAAGAGCAAAGAAATCAGACTTTTCTAGAAAGATGAGAGAATTTTCTGTCTCCAGATGTCCTTTTTTTTGGTCTGTGGTGCCAGAATGCTGTAGCTTTCTCACTCCCTAAGAGATACAGGGCAGGCTCTCTTCTCTGAAAAATGTGGGCTTTGTACTACTTCCCTATGTGACAGCGGGTCTATGAACACTAATTTTGAAAATTATGTTTCATCAAAGACTTAAAAATACTGAGCTAAGCAGCATTACAAAGGTGATTTGTAAGTATCTAACTCACTCTTGTTACTCACCATGAACTAGATCTGTTTGAAATGCCCCGGAGCAGAGATGATCTGAATGTCTCTAGTCACTTAGGAGCTTGTCCTTCCTTCAGGGGGATATGTTGGAGCACAGCATCCCACCCCAGCCATGGTGGGATGAGGTGATCAAGACAACTTCATCCTCTGTGTGCTTTTGTTTATCCTCCTTCAGCCCTGAGGAATATTAACAAATGTACACATGGGCAAGCTTGCTCTGTGCTAAAAGAAGACACCAGAGTTCCCGTTTCTTTAGGGCTTTACACACTGCTTTTAAAAAGAAGCTTGAAGATGCCTGTAATAATGCATAACACACTTGCAAAAATAGATGTGAAATTAAGATAACTTTATGGTAAAGGAAATAGCTGTATTTGGTGCAGTCCAGTGTATGGACTGTATTGAGCATTCCTAGATTTTTACATATGTGTCTTATGCAGGAATGTATATCTTTCCGAGAAAGTTGAATAGACAGAAAACTTTGCTGCGATTTAATGCGGCCTTGTATGTATGGAATAATAATCCAGTCCTTTCAGATTAATTCCTTCCAAATGAGAACCATAGGCCATGACTCTCTGTAATTGCACTGGGGTTTGTGTTGTTTTCCAGGACTTGTCTGTCCACAGTGTGATGTTATTTCCCAAGCGTAATTTCAGATGTTGCATGTGCTATATTTAAAAAGTATTCATCCTCTTTTGTTAGTCCAGCTTTATAAAATTCAAAAAGAAAACCATCTGCGAAAACATCTCTTTAACTAATTTTACCATGAGAGTTGTGGTGGTGCTAATGATAATTACACTAGAGATAGAAAATGTATTTGTTGTTTGTTGCTTTGCAAGTAGAATTAGTTAATCATAGCACAAGTTCCTCATAAAAGTCCTCTGGATTATAGGTTTTGGTCACACAATCTAGGAGTTTATTCCTACTTATGTATACCAAGTTTGCTGTATCTGAGCTGTTTTAAGTAGAATTGATCTTCACAACTCTTCTGTTTAAATTGCGCAGCATGTTCTCTGAAAGTCATGGTCTTTCCTTTCAGGCTTGCGCAGATGGAAAGGACCAATGGCTCCTTCCTCACGGACAGTAGCTCCACCACAGGAAGCGTGTAAGTAACTCAGACTCATTAAGGCTGCCAGGAACTTTGGTTATAGCTGCATGGTATAATCTTCATAAATTGTAACACAGGATTTAATCCCAGGGAAAGTAGCTAATAGGTATGACACTAAGGATGCCTGCATAAATTTCATTATTCCAAGCACCAATTGTAGAATTGGTGGTGTTCATTTGATGATGTGAGGCAACTCTACATTTCTCAGCCATTACGTTTCAAAAGGGAGGATATTTCATACAACTGGAAAAAAGTCATAGCTCTTCAAGTTCTAGTCCATATTTCTTTTCTGCTCTTATCAGATTAGAAAAGAAATCCTGCTATGTGAAAGTGGACAGTGGAGTGGGTCGATAGCTTGTGCTAGCTCCTGGGATAATTTTCTCATTGAAAAAAAAAAAAAATCATCTATATTGGAAGTTCTGCAGAGCCAGAACAGTGTTGCTACTTCTTGCTTTGATTTCAGTTTGGTGGCTGTTTCTGTTTGTACTTGGGGATATAAGCGTAGTGCCACATTAATTTTATCAAAGCCATTTTCTTGTTTGAATTATGTCACTTTTATTGTAAAAGCCTTCATTAAAACACATTGATGAACCTGGAAAGCATAGAACCCCTTAAATTACTGATTACTTAAATATGATTTTTCTTAGTGGAGAAATGCACAAATGTTTTAACCTCACTGTGCCATCAGTTCTGTTCACTAAATCAGTGTAGTAGACTCCGCCTCTTTTAAGTTATTAATGGATGTCGTCAGCTGTTCAAAGAGGAAACAAATTTGTCTTGTTCAGCTTTAGTTAGGAAATGCTATTGTTCTCAATAATACTTCCATTTACTATTTTAAAATCTAATAATGAAATTGTTCTACCTAGGAATGTGGTAACAATTTGAGATTTAAAATATTTTGCTTCAGAGAAGCACTTGCAATCACCTTTCCTGCTTAATTAACTCTATTTACATAACTAATAAAACTTTTTTCATATATGCCTGTTTTCATGTGTTTCTGTCATTTGGTAGGCTCACCAATGACAGAAATGCAGCCAAAATATTCCCTTTTGATTTCACCTCCAAAAAAAAAAATAAAGAGCAAACATACTGTCACTTGGCAGGGAAAGCTGAAAACTTGAAAGCAGCTAAACGCTCATATGCTTGATCGAGTTGTTTATTTTGTAATTAATGAGTCTACTCATATACGAAGACCAAACAACCATCCATCCCAGTGGTTAAAAGGGGGTGTATATGCTTAATTTTTACTGGCAACTTAGCTGTTGATTTTAATGCAGTTTCCTTGTTCACCTATAAAAATGACCATTGTTTTAAGAAAAAGAACAAACATGGTAAACTTCTGTATCAATATGTGAGAGGCACTTCTGAATTTGGGTCTCAGTACTTTTCTCAAAAGGGGACCTGTTACACAAACAAAATATGCAGAGATTTATAAGCCAGGGAGGACAAGACAGTAACTCTCGTACCGAATGGCACCTTGTGTTTTGTTTGCAGATAATAATGTACTTTCATTAAGGTACACGCTAAAGTACTCTCAAAATTCTGAAAAACTGTAGTTTAAAGTTTGGAAATAAGCCTTTGCAGGGATCTACACAGTGATGAGGTTTGGATCCCAGTTTGCATCATAAGTCACCTACAGCTGGATCACTGGGAGTTTAGGATTATAGTTCAGCTCTATTCTTACCGTTTAAATAGAGTTTGACAGAGCGTGGTGGTGTAATAATTCTTTACAGACTGAATTTGAAGGAGCAATTTGAAATTTGGGTGCACTTTTTTTCAGTTCAGATGCCCCTGCTGTAAACCTATCTGAGCAAAATCTCATTTTCTTATGGTATTCTTTCGAACCTTCAGATGATCACTGGTTTGGAAAACAAATTCTCTGCTTCTCGTAATTGGAGTTCTGTTCCGTGATCTTGTTTTTATCGGTCCTCAACAGTCCTTCAGTTTACTGTGAACCTAAAAGAGAGGCATAGTGGAACTTAATATAGGTAAATTAATGCTTTGGTCTTGTCAAGTTAACAAGTTCATCAACAAGACTTGTAACAGTCTTCATGCTCCAATGAGTATGTGTAAGAAATCTTCTACATTTGAATGACAGTAAGAGAACTTCTGCCATCAGTTAAACATCATGAGGTTTTTTGCAGGAATGTTCTGCAATATGCCATTTAGTTAAGAAAATATTCTTCAGAGAGATTTTTGGGGTTTTAACTAACCTGTTTTCTTGAATGTCATTATGACTTCTATCTCCTTGACTAAGCTTTCTTAACCCTCCCCTCCCCTATGGGTATGTGAATTCCACTAAAAAACACATTTTCATCGATTGGAAAAATATTTGTAGATAGCAAAAAAAAAGTCATAGTCTCTACTGTAGTATGTCCAGCTTCTTAACAGACATTCTAATGCTCTCATGCATGAGTTTTCTGATATAAATACATTGTATAAAAATATTTTTATTCATGTCGTCTTCTCCATACATTACAGAGTTCTAAATGTTTAGGCTAGACTGTTGTGATTAGTTTTCCTTGGCTTTAATGCATGCAAAAACATTATAAAAGAAAGCAGACGGGCCTCTTCACAAGTGAAGATGAGCATAAGGAAAAAACGAAGACTTAATAGCAAAGAATGACAAATAGTGTCTCTAACAGAAAGCTATGCCTCACAATTTGACAAATCATGGTGTAGTAGAAAAGACAAAAAAACGTTGTTAGGAAAATAGAACAAGAATGTAACCCTCTTATTCCTGTAATGTACGAACTATCCTATCTAGCCCATACTGAAGTGCACTGGACATAGTATAAATAATTTCTGTATAAATGTGAATGTTTAATAGCTGTCTTCTGATTATTGCCTTTACTACCAGGCATCTTCATGTCTGCAGCACTGTTGATGCCACTTCACACCCAACTGAAGGCAGAGTTGGACCATACCTAGAATTTTGTTTGTTAGGGAGCTGTGCACTTGGGTGCAGAAGCTCCTTGTGAAGCCCTGCCCTGGGACTCCTGTGCTACTAACGAATCTGTCTTGATGAGTCATGAGGTTTGCTGGTGCCGGTTCAAGGTTCAGGTTTTTTGTACTAGTAATTTTGCAAGATGGAGGTGGAACACATGGTGAAAATAGACTTTTCCTTCAGAAGCCTTCTTGTATCAGGCACTTCCTCCGGCATGTGAAAAAGCCTGCTGTCAGCTGCCAGATGCGATCCCTAAAAAAAGATCGGTCAATATTCAGTCTGTCCTGTGCAGACTCTGAACCAGTGAGAGAGGAGGGAAATGAAATTTTCTCTTGACTGAATAACAGGAAACCCAAACTATAAAATTATCTGGAATCCTTCTTGAACATTTTGTATTTAGCTGTGTTGATCTCACCTACTGGACCACAATACAGACAAAAGTATCTGAGCATTGACTGGGTAAACCCTTTCCTTAATTGCTTTATAACTTTCACTAAAAAATGAGGCTACATCTAATGTAAAATCTCAACAGAATTTCAGAATTAATAAATTCAAATAAACGTAATAAATCCAGCTTCATAGACCTCTATTTAAAAAAAAAACCAAACAAACCAACAAACAAACCAGACATTTCAGATTATGTATGTAGTTGTTTATAAACTAATTAATCAACTTTAAATGTAGACAGCAGCTTTTTGATGCCTAATTAAGATAACCAGACCAAACTACTTGACGACATGAACCTTTCCAGACAACATCAATGCCCGTGCACAGAGGAAGGCTGTATGTGTAGTTACACTGTATAATTTAAATGAATATGTAAACGGTGTTTTGAAACCTGGATGATAAAGCGGTGTTCTCTCCCTCACCTGCTTTACCACTCTGTGCTCACTGAAGATGTGACCCCAAATCACCAGCGCTTCCTAGCTTAGCGTGGCCGTTTCGGTTGCAGTGAGGGGACTCTGCACGTTTTGCAGGGCCATAGAAGCCCTGCTGTGCACTGCACAGTTCAAAGCCCCAGAAGGGGCTTTGGCAAAAATTGAGTTATAAGAGGCAGGAGATTTTTATCAAGATGGCTAAAGGGTGGAGAAGTACCATGAGGTTTTCCTTATCACATCAGGACCTGGTCCAAACTTCATTAACTGCATTAGCATTTGCTTTAGCTTTAACTAGACTAATGCATAATAACAAAGTAAGTGATGATGGGTTTCCCTGAGATCACTCAAGTAGTGGAGAAGAGAAAGCAGTTAGAGGCTTTTTTTTCTATAGGTAAAGAAAAAAAAGGAGCACTCTTCTGTTTCTTTTTCAGCTAACACTGTCAGATATCCCCTATATTTTTGGGGGACTTAAATGCACATACAGCCCCGATTATATTTTAATTATATATGTATTAATATGTACATCTGTATCTATGTATATATGTATTACATGAAAAATTCATTACATTTATTCATTTGTATGGGAAGATCTATATTGTCATTTCTTCTCATGAGTGTAATATTGACTACAGTCAAGACAGATAAGAAATAAGTGAATGTATATTATTTCTGTTAAACTTCTGACTCATTGTTAAAAGCGGAAGAACTCACTAATTAGGTTCCTTTTTCAATTGTACATGTAAGTGTTCTGCAAACCAGTAGTTAATCACAAAAGATAGGATGAAGGAAAGTGAGATGCAACCAGAGCTCTGTGGAGGGGTATCTTCATACCTGACTGTTCTTAACCTTTATATCATAAGTGAACTTATGTGGAATGGAATGCCATGAACTTTTAAAGTGGATAGAGCTGTCACAGGCTATACATTTTGTTTGTTTGTTTCAGTTTGGGTTTTTTACACATGGTGTTACTTGATGCACATTTGTTTGATTGTAATAATCTAGATTTTTCAAATCTCATTGACAAGTCAGAAAGTGGAAGACCACGTGATAGCTTTGGGTAGACAGTGAATAGTTATCCTTGAGAAGAACTAGTTCAGTGTTCTACCGTAGGATTAGTCTTCAGTAAAAAGGTTGTCTTAAGCACTACTACAAAGAACCAGATCACTTTGCTACATGATAGAAGCACTTTTCTGAGAGACAGACACCAGGAATCAGTTTTTATTAGATCTCTGTCTTGCTCCAAATACTGGTGATGCTTTTAAATGGGTATTGATGTACTGAGCTACCAAAAAAAA
>NW_009260832.1:3134452-3157096 GCF_000687185.1 Egretta garzetta | reverse complement strand
TAAAATAATGTCTTCCATTACACAAACAGCTTGTTTGCAACTCTCATTTGTTCCTGTCACACGCGTTTACTCCCTTTACCCCAAGAGCTTGAATTTATTTCCGAGAAAAACCCCAATCCATGTGCATGGCCTGTAGAACACCTGACGTGTTTTACTTGTACATGCATTTGTTTATGGATTATTTGTCACCACAGAAATAACTTCTGTTTCTTCCAGGATATACATTTCTAAATAACTGGCTTTATTATTTATCCAAATGAGACTGTACATTTGGATCTTTTGTGATGAAAGATGTTAAATTGACTGACAGGAAATTTTTAAAAGCTTCTCGAAAAGCTCCATTACACTTTTACTTGGAAAATAAATATAATGAACTTCCCATTGTTTGTATGTACTTTCAAAGGCAGCCCTTGAGGATACTTTCCATTATGTCAAACCACGATCCATTAATAGCAGAATTCATAGCTACTTCTTTCCAAAAATTGTACAGAAAAGGTCAGCACAAGAAATATTTTTAGTACGAAGAAGTCTTTTTTTTCTAAATGAAATCTGAATACTTGTGTATATATACCGCTCGTGTTTTTCTTTCCTTTGTTGATGATGCTTTAACTATAGAAGATCTTTAGAATAAAGTTTGTAGGGACAGTACTTCACAGTATCATAAGGTATGCAGTCTCTGTTTTGCAGTCAAGCAAAGAGGAGAATTTGAGGGTTTTCTTCAGCATTCGTACTGCTGCAGCAATTTCTCTCTTAAACATGTGAATAGTATATGTTTTTCTGCTGCTGATTTATCCTCCTTGAGTAAGCAAGCAAGCAAGCAGGCAAACTGATTTTAGAACGTGTATCCTTCACTTTCTATCCATTTGACTTCACTTCTGGAGAAAAGCCAGCATCTGGGGAAGAAAAGAACACCTATAGAAAAGCAAGCTCATTTGGACATTATAGTGTAATTGAAAGTGTCAGGACTTCTATATCTCCTTACCAGAAGGTAATTTCTATGGCAGTCAGGAGGAGGACGGTGTTCTAGTTTATTTCTACCCCTGAATCTGTGAGGAGATCTGCTACCCTTGAAGAGTTTCAAGGTATTGCATGTGTGTATCAAGATGGGGGAAAAAATGGAAATACAATGCTAATTCAAAACCTACAGCATTCTTTTTGCAGCACTGTTAGTCCCTTTGTGCAGTGCACAGTGTTAGCTAGATACTTGCTGATTCCTTACTCTCTGACTTCTTGAAGAATTTTGTGGGGAATTTTTTCTCTCTAATTTTATTAGGTAAATTGAGCACACCAAAATTATCTCCTGAAGAATATTAAAAATGTCACCTATTTGTGGTCAAAAAAAGACATTATCAGATAGCTTGCTTGGTTTTATTTATTTTTAAGGCATTTCAAATCAGTCATTTTTGGTTTATATTATCTCAGATTCTTGCTTTCGCTATTTCTTTTCAAACCACCAGCAGCATTTGTTCTTTATACATACATTAACCTGGTCTTTTACACTACTACAGATCAATCATCTTTTTGTGCATTGTGTGTTTGTATGGTTTTTTGCGCTATACTTTTATAAACAACTCATAAAAATTTTAATAAAATTTGCTGAAACACACATCTGACACTGATATACTAGATTCTTGTAGGCTTATTTCTTGCTCTCTTAGTCCTTTTTCATAAGCAAACAAAACCCCTCGGCTTGACAAAGATGTTTGCTCACATAATAAATGTTTTACTGCTCTGACTTTGTAAGTGTTGTTTTATTGCTCTAGAGAGGATGAGCATGCCCTTATCCAGCAGTATTGTCAGACGCTGGGAGGAGAGTCGCCTGTGAGCCAGCCACAGAGTCCTGCTCAGATACTCAAGTCAGTGGAAAAGGAAGAGCGAGGAGAGTTGGAGCGCATCATTGCTGACCTCGAGGAAGAGCAAAGGTCTCATAATCATCCTACCTGATGTCTGAATTGTCACTTCATTGGTGTTTGAGCCATGCACGTACTCTGTATAGTTGTTGGGGATGAGAAGAGATAGATCTAGGAGTCATAGCTTTAGGAAAAAGAACAAAACAAAACAAAAATCAAGGCATATGTTGAGCATAGCCTGACTGTTATGTAGAAGAGGGTGGGTCTGTGATAAAACACCTTAGTTTCACCTCTACTTTCTTGGTTTATGGGTTTTTTCCCATAAACCACAAGCCAAGGCGTTACTTGTATTCCGTAGTTGGAGGTGATGATAACGTCATTTGATCTAAGGATGTTTTTTATTTTAATTTGCTTGATTAAGTCATCATTCTTCTCCTCTTTTCAAAATACCAGGAACTTGCAGATAGAATATGAGCAACTAAAGGAGCAACATCTTCGGAGAGGAATAAACCCTCTTGCATCACCTCCTGACTCTGTTGTGTCACCTCAGCATGCTTCTGAAGATGCCGAGCTCATTGCTGAAGCTAAACTCCTGCGGCAACACAAAGGTCGCCTGGAAGCAAGGATGCAAATATTGGAGGATCACAATAAACAATTGGAGTCTCAGCTTCACCGGCTACGGCAGCTGCTTGAGCAGGTAGATGTACACTGATGTCTTTCCCCTGTGTTGTTTCCGCATGATGGGATTTCTTGGTGGAACAAAGGCATTGGAATTTTAGTGCAGATATTTTCACCACGCTAGCTCAGTCTATTGCACTTGGTCATTTCTAGGACGAACAGATATTTTTTCCTACCATCTAGCGTAAACCATGGTGAAAGTCAAATTAGCATAAGATGATTACAAGTGCTGGAGTGATCATGGTAACTTATGAAACATTGAGAATAACACAAACAAGTGCAATAGTTTTTCATAAATTAAAAAGCACGGGGAAGGAAATATATACCCTATTCCAAGTAGCGGTGCCAGTCACGCTCTGTATTCAACTTCAGTTTTCCAGTCTTTCCTTAAATAATTTGTTTATTTTTTGTCATGTTTAGTCACTGAAACCTTTCTTTGCATGCCAAAGACAGATGGTCAAAGATACATCCAAAATGCAAAGGAGCAATTCATCCCATTAAAAATCCTGTTCCTCTTGAATAGCATATTTAGACCAATAAGCTACAGCAAAATGGTCTGCACACAAGTAATGCTGAAGGCAATAGCCTTTTAGCAAATGTCAGTAGCTAGAGTTTGTAGGGTTTCTTTGTTGGGGGAAGAAATGTTGATTGTTTTTGCAGTCATATGCACATCTAGACTATAAAAATACTAGCAGCAACATCTACAAGGTGGTGTTGGAGATGTTAGTTTGCACTGTATCATGTGTGGAAGCTTGAATGATGAAGAGAAATTTGTATGAATGTTTCCTCCTAACTAATCATTACATTTGGGTCAGGATCCAGTAAAGCAAATGATTCCTGCTTTCCATGAGACTGGCTGTACGTAGCAGAGGATTTAGCTAAGCCAAGAAACACACTGCATAGACCAGGTATCAAAATGGCATAGGTTCCTTATGTAGAAGATACTCTCATCACAGTGATAAAGATAATTTTTTGTTTGTTTCACTGGCTTTGTCATTTTTCTAGGCAGTTTTAGCTGAATAGCAATAAGATGCGTCTGTTCCAGTGGCTTCCTTACCCCTATAAAATACAGAGTATTTTTGTTATTGTTAATGTCATTCTAGCATCTATAATCAGTATTTGAGTAACTTAAATATTTAACAGGGAAGATAAAAACTGACGCAACTGTTATCAATCATTCGTGAAGTATCTTGAGAACTGTGGCCAATACTAGGTGTTTCAGAGAAGGGTTTAAAATCTGCAAAGAAACAGTTGGAGAATAGAAACACAGACGTTCTGCCAAGCCCACAGTCACTTTCAGCTGAGTCCTTAAAGCAGGAACATGTTCAGTCTTTAAAACTTTCTTTTTTCTAATGTAGCTGTGGATACTCTTATGGTTTTGTAATCTTTTCAGTATCCTTGTAGTAGTCTTAGTAAGACCTTTAGGGTATACATGTTGTGATAAGGGAGGGGGCCAGCAATTTGTTATCGGCTCTGCCTTTGGATTTTTCTGGGCATTCTGCAGCTTGTGGCTTCTTATAGGGTAAGGTAGAAGAACTGACTTTTCTCAATATTTCTGATCATTTACATTTCGTTAACTATATACTATTGCTCTTTTGCTTCTTCTCTGAAATCTCCCCACAGCGTGGAAGTCATGCTGTGCTTCTGATCATTCCAAGTGCCATTCCCAAAGCTGTTCTATTTCTCATCTGTCTTTTAATAGACAGGATGGCACTAAGTCAATTATATGAGAAGGTCTGCATTATTGCTTTTATAATATATCTGTGACTTTTCAATATGCCTTTCTATAAGCATCCTTACTTTATTTAGTGGGGTTTTTTTGACCTGCCACTAAGCAGACTTTTTGCAGGCTGTCTCCAAGGATGCTGAAGCTACTCCCCTTGAAGGGGATTCAGAAATTGTAAATAATTCCTATTTAGTATATGTTCTTTGGAACTTCTTTATTGTGACATTAATACAATTGTGATGTGGCACTGAAGCCCATTAGTGCCCCCTTAACTTTCTGAAATAATGACCACTCTTCAGCTTGTTTGTTTTTCTGTCCCCTGGGCCATTCACAGTCTATGAAAGTCTTTACCTCTTGAGGAAGGACTTCGTCAGAAGCCAGCTGAGGATCTGCTTCTTCTGCTTTTATTGGCTTTCACAGTTATTTTTTAGTGGATATAAGGAATACCTGTTCTCATAAATGAGATGGATGATTTTGGCAGAAGATTCTTATAAGTTCCGATGTCAAAATATATAACAACTCTGTAATTCCTGTAATAATAATTACTGGTATTAAAGGACACAACTGGTTTACAGCAACTTCCTTGCTGTGACTGGCATTTCATACCATCTCTGTTTCTCTCTTCTGTCAACAGCAAGTCCCTCCATTGCTCTTCTCCACTCAGCCTGCTGACTGGGTTTGGGTTAATAACTTGCCACTGAATCTAAAATACTGGGACTTCTTTCTCTAAAAGCTATGGAGCGAGTCTAGTACATACAGATATTTGGGTAGAGAATTCATGAAACTTAGACACTTTCCCATTTAATCTAGATGAGAGCATTCTAAGACATTCTTTGGGGAGCACCTTTTGTAGCAATACACATGCCTCCTCACTGCACGCTTGCCTACTTCAGGTCATAATTCTGAGGTTACCTTACTATTTTTATTTTAGCAAGCCCAGAGGATTGGTGGCTGTCACACGATGTTGTCATTTTTGTCTGCCTGATTGATTATAGTGCCGAAGAGGAAGGTGAAACAGAACTGGCCTGTGACAGCTTTGATAACAACATGTTAATTATATAGAGAAAAAAAATAAAGGATCCATTTTCACCTTTCTTCCTTCAGCCCTTTCAGATACTGCATGTGGAAAGTAGAAGTAAGACCTATTTTGAAGGGCATTTAAAGTCTGTTTGGATTTTTCTCTGCTTGTCTAAGCTACTGAATAGAGCTTTCATATTGGATTTGATATTGAAGTTAATGGGAGCTAAAATCATCTGTCAATGGCTATATGATCAGACTCTAAGACAGAGTAAATAGGGACTGCCGCTCCCTCTCCAATTGAAAGCAGAGGAGTTTTAGCAAAAGAGAAGAGGAGACTGTTTCTTTTGTGGCTGGGGGAATATGTCCAGAATAACAAGAAACTGAGAGAATAAGTCTGGAACAAGAAGAAACATCTGTAATGGATGTGGAAAGGGAACTAGCCTTTCTGAGGTTCTCTGTGATTCAGAGGTGGGGGGGGGGGCGGCGTTTTTTTTTTTTTTTTTTTTTTTTTTTATCGCTTAGACGTCCTTTCTTGAGGCCGTTTTTTTTTTTTTTTTTTTTTTTAAAACCAAAAGCAATAGAAGTCAAGGGAAGAATGAGTATGTTTTATCTATCTGTTAAGCCACAGAATACCAGAACACTTCAGGCTATTCTTTGGGAAAGGCACCAGCAGGAGGCACAGTGAAATAAGGTATTGTAGATCAAAATTGGTTAAAATAAATATCTCCCTTGATATGCTTTAAAAACTGATGTAATACAGAAAAGTCCTTCAGTTTCAGAGTTTTGCGGAGAAGAACTTGTCTGTCCCTTTGTATCTTTATTTGATTTTGCATAAAAAGAATTTTGAAAACTCCCAGAAACTTCAGTTGGAAACTTCCCCCTCATCCCTCTACAGGTGTGCTCGATCTCTCTGCTTTTATTTATTCAGGAAGAAGCAGCAGGTATATAGTAACATCTAGGGCTATTTTCTTGTGGTTTGTGGCTTAAGGGTTGTCTGCTGGGTTGTTTTGAATAAGGCAGCATGACCTTCATGATGCCTGAAGGGGGTTGATGATGGAAGTGATCAGATTTTCTAGATGTTGTGCAACTGGGGCCAAGTAGAACACGATGTTCTACAGTTCTTATCTTGTAAATACATGCAGCTATAGCCTCAATTATTTTGCATTTTCAGTATCTTATAAGGCATTTATGCCACTACCAGAACACTTCCCTTTCTGCCCCAAACCCCACTTTTCATTTGCTTAATGGTATTGTCCTGATTTTGGAAGAAGAGGGTTTGGGGTTGTTTTGGCTTTTCTTCTTATTGCAGTCACTGGAACTATGTAGTGCAACTTATCAGTATATTTAAATGAAAATTAAGTCATCAGACACCGTCATCTGATTTAGAAGGGTATTTGCTGTTGTTTTGGTTTGGTTTTTTTAATCCAACTGCAATATTTCATTTTGGCTGCTGCAGCAATATGTGTTACATCAATGTAAAGTACTCCAAGTATGTTTTGTTTGCTCTCAGTTTATTCACTGTTAGAGTCCTCGTGCTCTGCAGGGGTTTTTTGTCATTTGCAATAGCACTCCAAGTGATACTAAATAACCTTCACTAACTCATCATTTAAGTTTGTAGGCATCTCCTTTCTATCCCAATTAGTCTTGACTTTACAGTGCCTCACTAACCTTGATCTAGCCTCCGTGTTGCTGTACTGCAGTTTTGTATCAAGTCGAGCACTGATCTTCCTTCCCCAGTCACCCTCAGTCATCTCTGCACCATTTGTCCACTGTTACTGCTTGAAGAGGGACAGAGAGCCGGTCCAGGTGCAAGTTTGCATTTTGGATGGTTCAAATTCTCTCTGTCCATTTGTTTGTGGGGTGGGCAAGCAGCCGTTCTGCTGCTGGATTAGCCTTGGTGTTCCGTACTGAAGTACAGAACCTTGGAGAGTTTGCTTCATCTTTTTACCTTTATAGCTCTAACCTCTTCTTCAACAGAGGTTCCTGGCTATACAGAATTACTTGGAATTAGTTACCCCAGGCTTGGCCTATTTAAAATCACCACACTCGTTTCACGAAGACCCTGTAGCTGGGTTGGAGCCTGATACTGAATAGCAAGTTACTTAACTAGTTGATAGGCATTCAGTGTTCATAGGAATGTCTTGATGGTAAAATCCTTGGCTGGCTTGAAAACATTTCCATTTTTCTTTGTCTTCTATATGCAGAGCAATATTTCTTGATTTATTCTTTTAGTCAAAGCTGGAAGTTTGGTATTGTCATGCTGAAAGAGAGATGAGATTTGGAGGAGAAAAAAAGATTTGCTGAGTGCTCAGGGAAACATTTCCTTCTATTCCTCATCACTGTCTATGGAAGAAAAAGCATCTTTCATTAATCAACAATCTTCAGTTTTGCTGATTTTTTTTTTTTTTTTTTTTGAAGTGGAATTTGTCTGAAAAAGCCTGAATGTTGCACTTTAGGCTGTGAGCTGCAAGGAGCAAACTTGTGCACAAATTAACTGCCATTCTATATATCACCTCTTTGCACTGAGTGTCATAGCTGTTCTAGGTACTTGTTCCGTCGCAGTTTCAAGAAGATCTTAAAAGTAATGATATTTTTTTATTACTTCTATACCTGCTTTTGACAGATTTACTTAAATAATCTGCTCTCTAAGCTGTTTGGAAGTAATTTGATGATTTGCAATCAATAAGACAATTGATAGGGGCAAATATTTCAGCTAAGATTCTGTAACTGCCTCAGATGTAAGTTCTGCTTCATGTGCTTCTGTTTTTTCAGAACTGTCACTTCTGGAGCTCAAATACTCTATTACTACTTTCTTCCTCAAAGGATTTCTTACAAGAAAAAAGGAAAAGGGGAAAAAAAAAATGCCTGAACACAATCTCTTCCAATATTTCTGAGTCGTTATAATGAAGTCATCTTATGGTCTTTTCTTATTTCGTGTCCATATATGTATACTTATACATAATCTCAAGCACATACATGGTTACAACTAAATGTAATATAGAATTTATGTGTTTGATTCTTCAGGTGAATTTAAGAGTCCAGAAAGGCTTGCCTACAACACAGTTTTCAAAGTATACAGGTTCCTTCTCATAATTTTCTGCGTGCCCACCGCACTGCTGAGAAGCAGCGTCAGCAGGAGCGATAGCTAGCTACCATGTTTTAGATTTAACAAAGTTCTCTTGAATCTTGTGTCTTCACTCGGCTTGATTGTGAAGGAGTCTTACAAAACTGTTCGTGATTGAACAGTTGTTTCTAAGCATGATCAGTCATCCTAGTACAGCTTCTTAAGGGACCTTAGCTGAATGTCCTCTGTCTATGTGTATATGTATGTATATATCCATACGTATATATACAAACCCAATAATACCATTGTGTAGTCTTTCTGCATAGCTGGACCGAGAGCCTCAGCAGACTGTTTGAGTTGTGCATAACATTATGTTTCTACGGCGCGTGCTCGTAACAGAACCTTGTTTTTAACCAGACCATCAACTGGAGTCTCGTAACAATTACACTTAAGTCTAAATTTTCTTTTAACAAGTTGTTGGTTTTTTCCCCCCCCCCCCCAAACACTTGTATAGACCTAAGCCAACTTTCAATAGTTTGGAGAAAAAACAAGAGTGAGCACATAAAGGAAAGGAGCGGGATGAATCCACACAAGCCCACACTTAAATTATGTAGGTTCAATTTATCTCAATTTGGGTATTATTGTCTTTATTGTAGCCGGAGTCAGACTCCCGGGTTAATGGCGCCTCCCCCTGTGCTTCGCCCCAGCACTCTGCCCTTGCGTACCCGCTCGAGCAAGAGACAAGCTCACAGTTTCATCAGACAGGTAAGTGTTTTGGCCAGATAATGTGCTGTGTGGGTCTATAGGTGGCTACTGGATAGGTTTGTTGGCATCTTTCTGAAAAGATTTAGAAATACAAAGGAACTGATCTTTGTGGTGCTGCTGGGAACAGGATTTAATGCAGCTGAAGCTGTTGCTTCCCCACACTTAAAACAGCTGTGGTAGCACAAGAATCCATGTGACTGAGTCATGGATTTCTCTCAGTAGACTCCTTGGTCCCATACATTTTAAGCAAGTGAATTTGCTAGGCAAATCCATCCTCACTGAAAGGGGGAACCAGATTTCATTGGACTGAAAGAGCCAACAACTCTTTGTCCTACAGCACATGCATGCACCCACGTCAGATACAGGAACAAATGTCCAAAACACATAATCGAAACTTCCTGATGGCTCCTTTAAAAATTCTTGGTATCCTCTGCTTATCCTGGTATTTTTGATGACCCCGCTCCTCAAAGACTTTACATCTTTAGGAATTATTGAGTGTTTAAGTGTACAGCCTCTGCACATGAGAGGATTTAACTTTTGAAAAATTATTTTAAATTCTCTAATATCAGAATTCATTAATTCTACTGGGAATTAGCAGAAATAACTACAGACCATTGAACACTCAAAATTAGGGGAAAAAAGAAAAGATTTTTTTCTCAAATTATTTCAAGTGCACTTTCCTCCCTGTTTTGGTTTTTTTTTTTTTTTAATTCTTTGTGTTATAGATTAAAAGTTATTTTTCTGTGGAAAACAGGAAAAATATTCGCTTGCATAATGAAAGTTTTCATTCAGCATTGACATGTGTTTTTACTTTAATTTGTCTGGAAAAACATGGAACGTTTTCCAAGTCTGAATTAATGCATTTATAGATTTATAAGAGCTGCTGTCTAATAACACGGCCAGGAACAGAGCCAGTTGTATTCCCTAACCATTCCCTTGGCTAATTTTAAGCAGAACTTTTTTTAAAAATGGCAAGGATGATTTTAACACTAGTGAAATTGCTGGTGCGTATTGAATAAAGACCATCCAAAAGATAAATGGGGTTTTTTTTCAGAAAATGGTGTATTTGCTCTGAAAGTTACATGACAAATCATCTGAAAATGGAACAGAATTTTAATTGAGCAGCTACTGAGAATAATTCCCTCAACTTGTAAACCCTTTATTTATTTTAACTGTAAATTCTTATATACTGCTCCTTCTTGGCAACAACTTCTAGATAAATCTTGGGTGCAATGGTTAAGCTCTAATAAAAGAGAAATGAGTTCTGCTGCAAATCAATAATGTAACTTTCACCTCCTCTCCCAAGGCTGGCAATTATCAATGTCAGTTCCTGCACATTAAGTTACAAAGGCTTCAGGTAGTGGTTTCCCTTGAAATATAAAGGAGTATTTAACCAGAAGGTTGGATGAGAATGCCTTTCAGAATGTTGTCCTTTTTTTTTCTTTTCTTTTTTTTTTTTTTTTCCCCCCTCCTCTTGTTACTAAATTCATTGCTCTTTTTTGTTGTCATACCTGCAGATGACTTGTTAGTTCCACCTCATGATACCAACACAGATCTAACAGATGTTATGGAGCAAATCAACAGCACATTTCCAGCTTGCTGCTGTAAGTGTAACAAAATATGTCTCTGAGAATAGTATTGAATTTGAGGTTGTCTTTTGAAGAAAAAAGTAATTCTTGTGGTATTGACTAGGGAAAAAAAATCTCTGCCAAGATTTCTTGTCAAGATACACATAATATGTAAGCTACATATTCTGTTAAGGTTCCCCAATAGACACTGTTTGTGAAGGTAAACAATAAATGTTCTGATGATTTAATTGGAAGTGACTTGCTATAGGAAAAGCTCCATATGGAATTTTCAGTTGTGCCCACGTAACGGAAGAGAGACCTGGAATCCCATTAGCTGCTGATACAAACCTTATGTAGAACTTAAGTGAATGTAGATTCAGAAATTCTGAATGCTGTTTCTCTAATAAAACTTGAAATAAAGGCCTTAGGCAACAGGAGGGACCATATCCCAATCCTGACTGCCTGAACTAAGTATTGAACTAGTTATTAAACTAATTGACCAGAGGAAATAACTGTTAACACAGCACATAACACCTTGCCATGCCTAAATGCATTGAAAGTTTATATTTTATTCGGTGTCTATTAAAGAGAGATCAAAAGGGAAACCAATTAGTTTCCTATGCATGGCTTAGATCAGCTGACATACATTTCCACTGATCCTGTTCCTTCCAGAGTGTCACTGTCACTGCACTTACAAGAGGGAAGAGCTCGCACTCGGGTTTCAGCAGTATTTCATACAGATTGTTGGGTTTGGCAGGGGAGGTGAAGTGGCCACCTTGTTATTCATGTATTTTCACTTTTTAAAATACATGCGTGCATATATATCTTCACTTTCAGCTCTTTTGCCTTAGAAAAACAGTAGTGAAAACTTTGATAATATTCTTAAACTTTCAACAGTTCTTTCAAATGAAATGTAATAATGGCAGTCAGTTTTAAAAGGCACAAGTGAGAGGAAGAGGGTGTTTATGCCCGGTCCTTTTGGAAGCATCAAGATTGAACGCTATTCTATTCTATTCTAAACTCAGTGAACCCTGTTAAAATACTCATTTTATCTCTTGAACGTACATTGCTTGGCTGTGAAGAACTGCATCACAGAAGATGCACTTTGCACATTTTGAGAAAGCATATTAGGATCTAGCAAAAAGGTTTTGTTTCAGCCGTCCTTTGAGATTTTCAGTGAGTTCAATAGTTCAGAGCCCCTCGGTTTGCAAATTAAGGATCTGATTCTAAGGAGCATCTCTTCTTGAAGTCAGCAGCTAATGGAGCTGCTCAGCACAACTCAAGGATATCTATGTATACAAATCAGTAGAAGGTGCAAGTCAAGTATCAATTCTTGGTTTTGCAAATTCCTGTCTTGCAGGTATATAAGCAATACAGCAGCTACTGGACATTTGGCCCAAATGAATTAAACAGCACATTTGCAGAAATACTCTTGCATTCCTGTGTCAGGGCAAGTTTGATAATGATGTCTGCTCTGTGCTACCAGGAAACATAGAAAAAAAAAAAATCTAACATCCATAAAACAATAATATGCAGAATCAGGCAGGAGAGGAATGCAAGTGAATACCGTGGCCCCACATACTTCCATATTGTGAAGTGTTTGTGAGCATTTAAGATTAAAAGAAGTCACAGTTCTAAATTTCATGTGATTTTTCCCTTTGTCATTGACGTACTGCTGCCAGTCGTCTTATTTGCTATATTTTTTTTATGGGTTTCAAGTTATAATTAATCTTGAAATCAGTATTTCTACTTACTTCAAATATCCCCTATGAAGAAGTTATTCACAGAGTAAGGCCAACACTACTCTTAATGTTTGGGGTTTTTTTTGGTCCCCAGAGCCTTTGGTAATGGATAGGATGCCTCTTTTCCTTCCTTGTTTATGAGGTTGGTCCTCAGAACTAGGCAGATGTGCAACATTGGGCAGAATTCTGGCCTTTGCATCCGAGCGAGTTTCAGAACAGAGCGTTTTGAACAGCTGGTATTGTAATACAGCACTGGTAGATTTATATGGTCACAAGTGGTGAAAAAGGAACGATTCATATCATCTATATATTCATAATGCTATAAATTTGTTACAAGAAAAGTAAATTTGTGAAGAAAGTTATGTATAGACTGTTACAACACACTTGTAGTTAAATGTTTTTGGTTTTTTTTTTTTAAGATAGGAGTCTTTCTGTTCTTCTGTAGTACATACTTTCCTGACACTGGCTTTGTTTTTAAACTGCTAAAAAGCAGAATCATGTAAATTTCTAATTGCTTTTTTTTTTTTCTATTTACAGCAAGTTTCACTGGCAGACCACAGGTATGAGATATGTTTACATACTTACATAGATATTGGAAGCCAAGTAAAGCAAGTGGAAAAGTTCCATTAAAGCCATAATTGCTTGTTTTTTCTGGGGTTTTTTGTTTGGTTTTTTGTTTGTGTTTTTTTTCCCTAGAGCTCTATTTGGAAGCTAGACCAATGTAACAGGAAGGCTAAATTCTGGAATATGCCAGTTAATAGAAAAATCCTGCTAGTTCAGGCATTACCAAAGACGCTATGGTGTGCAGTTCTGGGATGCCGACCAGATGGAATCAGCTCAAATCTATCAGGGCCCATTAGTTTCAAGCCAGCATTAGCTCTGCAAGACCAAAGCTGGTTCTTGCAAAGACATCCATCTGTCCTTGTGCCCTGGTGCCTGTCGCTTCAGTTCCAGGAGCTATGGGCACCAGGGCACAGGGGTCAAGAGCCACACAGCATCTTAGGCATTAGATTAAACTGCTTTCTCCCAGTGGGCAACCAGTTTACAAACCCAAAGCAGAAATTTGGCTACTTTCAGAGTTCACAAAAATGTGGAAAACAATCTAGCACTTAGATACTTGTTCTCAAAAAATCTAACCGGTATGAATGATCAGTTACATTTCTGTTATAAGTAATAGCAATAGGAAAAACCTGCTATAGGTTTAGTTTGATATTAGACCCCACATATGACAAATAAGGAACGACATAATCTTGTGTCATTGCAGATTTCTTTGAAAGTTTCATTGTTAAATAAGTTTTAAAGACTATCACAAAGTGCTGTGTGAGACTTCAGAAGAATTAAGCGTTAGGGAGAGAGTCTATTTACTCCCCCAAACTGCTTCACCTTGTCCATTAGTCCAGAGTTTGCAATGTCAGACCTCCTCAAAATGAGTATCTAAAAATTCAGAAATATCACTCTGCAAACACTTTCTTGGACTGCAATATCTGGGATAGTAGGATTGCCCCCCCAAATGGGAATTTCTGAAGAGAATGGGAGGAGTCATGCCCTGCACTCAGTTAACTGAGACTTTGTGTTTCAGCCTCTTGGTTAAGTTAAATTAGTGAATTAAACTAACATTTTTCAGCAGTCCTTCCTCTGAGCAGGCACAGAGATAGCTTTCAGTGCTATCAGTGAATAATACTAATTTTCCTGAAAAAAGCACTTGATTTTTTTTTTTTTTTAGATACAGGATGATTCCCAAATGGTCTCACTGCAAATCTACCCTTCCAGAACCATTAGAAAAGGCACATTTGTCTGTTCAGGAATAGAATCCTGAAAGAGGAGCCTGGAAATAAGCATCGCATTTGAAGGGGCGAGTCCAAATCCAGACCCTGTATATTCTCCATTTTTACCACTTAGGCTTCAGATAGGAGAGTAGCTTGCCTAAACTTTTTTCTATGGGTGCAGAATGTAAGTAAGTCTAATGTCTATAAGTTACATTTACCACTCTGTAGACTAACATCCCCTGGGCCTTACTCAACAAGAATTTTAAACGCTGTAGTATAGTAAAATCAGGTTTCTCTTAACACAAGGCTCAGTGATTTGCTGAGTCTTGGGCCAATGCATCTAAATTTTTAAAATACAGGGGTTTTGTAAGATGACATCAGAGTCCTTAACTGAACCAAGCCCAGAGCATTTAGAGCTTGCTGTGCGTGTTAAAATGGTACTGACGTGGTTATTTCTCATCACCACAGGCAATGTGAAGTGTTCATTTGGACATCAACCAGTGCTTCCTGACGTGCAGTACAGCCCTTCTCTACAAACCACCAGTTGCAAGTTCCACTTCATCAGAAGGCTGCCTGGGACCCTGGAACATGCTGTTCGCTCTGACTGCGTGTTCTACTTGAAATAGTAAAACACTGAATACCCAAAGACGAGGATGTTGTTTTTATAGTGTTGGTTTTTTTTTTTCCTTCTTCTTCTTCCCTTTCTATGCAACTGTAAATTAATGAGCAGTGGAGTATTTGTCACTGATTTGTATAAATATACAGCCGCGGGAAAAGGGGCAGGGGCTTTATATACGTTCTTTTTGATAATCGTAAAGAGAAATGCATAAGGAGTTTGGAGCAAAATGTTACATTTATACATTCCTTTCAGCTCTTTGCTTTTACATTGTAAAATACCCTTAGTTATATTCTCACACATTTAATATTCTGTACTGATTATTTATATGCTAACCATCTGACCACGCAGATTTCAGATCACCCTTGAATTGTTTTCAGGTTTGGCATATGAAGTTCCCATAATCTGCGTTATTGTTACTGGTTAACAAAAAGTTGCTGCTGGGTGCAAGCTACAGTATTTTAACTCCATTAAACAAGGTAAACTCTCATTTCAAGTCATAATCACCATCCTCATGCACCGAGATGGTATTTTTAACTTACTTTTAGTTATTTCCAGCCAACACGCTCCATTTGGAGGATTATTTTTTTAAGCCTTACTTTATTTTGGATCAGGAGATAGCTAAAAAGAGGACTTAGATGATAGCTTAAGTTGTTTTTAGTAAGGTCTATGTTAGTGTAATCTTTCCCAACTTTGTTCAGAGACAAGGCTTTGCTGTTCCGTGCTGTGCCAAACTTGCTTCAAGTTTTGGAATTTGCAGTCTGTAAAGTAAAGCTCATTTCCGTGAGATCCCCTTCTGATGATCTAAACACACCACCAGTCTTTTGTCTGCCTCTTGGAAGCGAAGAGACAATTAGAAAGCCCTTTCCAATACTATTAGCAACGGAACATTTTCTTCAGAACTTCAGTGCACTTAGATATTACCGTTTGACATTGTAATCTTACAACTCATCTTTATCTTTGAAATTGTTTATTTATGTACTTCAAGTAGGGTTAATTACAGGAAAGTTATGTCACTGATCAGCTGATCTCTAGTTTTAAAACTATCATAAGAGATTTTAATGCTTTCACAGAGTTTACAATGCTGCATGGACACTTGCTTTAATTTCAGGACATACCTTTAATTGGTAAAACTGCATGCAATATATTTCATGTATAGTGGAGAGAAACTAAACTGTGTTGTTCTTAATTATGACTGAAGAAAAAAAATACTCTCAAAATGGTATTGGAAGAGTTGTAAATTCTCTACTGCTACTGAAAAACGCTAGAGGACATTAAAACAGCAGGGTCAGGAATTTCTAGTGTTGTCATGAAGTGGTGCCAAGCACCCACAGTATTCACTCCCGGACTGCTGCTGCTCAAGGAGTGATTTGGGCAGAGCGTTGACGACGTTCTAGTGTTGGCTCCAGTGCCGTTTTTTTCTGAACCCTTTGGCAAATTATTTAACCACTCTGCCTCTGTTTTCCCATCTGTAAAATGGGGATGGTAAGTACTTACCTCTCAAAGGTGTTGTAGGGCTCGCTTAGTTAGTGTCTGAAAAGCTCTATGTAAATGCAAAGTATTACTCCTGAGTGAGTGGAGCAAAATTGTTGAGGTGGGAAGAGAAGATGCTGGCTCCTATAAATGCTTCATCTGTTAAAAAAAAGTAGTGTAGTTATCCTGAGAAGAAAAACACCCACATTTTACAGAAGAGGAAAGCCACGACCACCTTTCTACCTCAGACCTATCTTCATGAGTAGTATTGGAAATAGCTTTATATTCTGTTCTCTGCAAAGTACTTTGCTTTTATCAAGCTACATCATTCTCTAGGCAAAGAATCCTTAAAAATACCCCCCTACATAAGCAAAAAAGGTCTCAGTAGTGAATTTGGTGGTTTTTATTTTTTGTTCTGATATAAGGTTATGTATAAAGTTGTTTTTCTGCCTGTATTTGTATGCATCCTTTGTCCTCTGCTGCCAAGTAAACGCTACTTCAAACACTACATTGTAACATTCTTCCTCTGAGACAATAATAAATAAAAGGAATATATTGCAGTAACATGAGAAAAAGTACAGAGTTCTTTCAAGTTTTGTGGTCTTCAAGGATGGCTAAATGCTGAAAATTTTGTTCTGAAGAAGATTAATTTTAACACAGGAGTGCTGTGATAGTCCATTTCTGTGTGCTAGCATTTTTGGAGTGTGGTTTGCATTTATATAAATGAGATTAAGCAGCGTTTTCTCCCCATAAATCTGTGCATATTTTCTCCGGTTTTTCCATCTTTAGTGATTTAATCTGGAATCCTTCTCACTTTCATGACAGATTTTAAATTTGATCACCGAGAAGCAGACTGCTTTTGTTTAAAAGATGCTATATATACATATTCCAAAAAAGCAATAATGCATGAAGCCCTGTCAAATATTAGAACTGTAAATTAATCTTCACATTTGGATGGCATTCAGTCAACACACTCAATTCACAGCATTAGGTATTTGGTCAGGAAATGCGGACTTCCTAGCCCTATCATGTGCTCATTGTAGGTATTTGCATTACTCTGAGGCAAATTGTGTTAATGATTGCATTAAAACTACTGTGCTTAAAGGAGGTGAAAAAGTCCACAACCCTAACGGTTCTGTTTCCTAATAGTAATAGTTGGCACAGTTTTCATGTTTAGTATTCATTAAAATACTATTTTTCTTCAAACAGGTAAAATGTAAGTAAGTAAGCATCAAAGTAATGGCATTTTCCCTCAGTTTGTAAAAGGATGCTTAACAAGTAAGTTCTAAGAAAAAATCGGGGGCTTTATGTGGCATTTCAGTGATTCAGCAGTTAAGGAAGAATTTAATTATAGAAATAGCAATATATTAAGTCAAATTAAGTTCTGCATTTAGAACAATAAATGTGTCAGAGAGGAGCAGGCTGGTAGATTACAGAATCTATTAAAGCATGCAATCTTTCTTTTAAAAAAGTAACCCTTTTAATTAAATGTTTGTAGAGTTGAAGGCAGCAGAAGCTGGGTGTGGATCAGTACCAGGGCCTGACACTGAGAACACTTTACTGAAGTGCTGAAATCTGCGCCTTAACCCCCTCCGTACCCTGAGCGCTACAGCAGCGGGTGCCAGGGCTCTGTACCGCTGTCCTGTTTGAGGAGGGTGCTCTCACCTTAAACACACGCTGCAGCACCGTGCCATGAAGGTCCTGGCTCTTGTTGGGGGGAGCAGAGTGGCATCCCTGTCCCGCCAGCTTCTCCAGGGCTTTTTTTGAGGGGCTTGGGGGATGCCAGTGGCAGGGAATGGCAACCACCAGGTCTCACTGAACAACGTGGTGGTAAGCACTCCCTCCCTTCCCTGCACAACCTTCTCCTGTGAGCACTAAGCAGCCTCTTCTGCTGTTTTGTCAGGCAAAATAAAGCCAACGTGATACTTTTAAGGAGAAGAATGAGGTTCCTGCACCAAAAAGCTCTCAGTCCAAAATGCACACCTATCCATCTCATTGGGACAGGCACCCTCCTGCACAGCCCAGAACGGATGGGGTGGTTGACAGTGTATTTGTTCAAATTTTTATTACAAAACAAACACCCTTGAGCTGACGCATTACCATCAGCTCAGTTCATTTTCTCAGAGAAGATTGATACATGTAATTAAGAAATCAGAGTGCAGAAGTTCCTCTACTGCCAGAGCTTCATCTTCAGGGGAACTTCCACTAGGAAGCAGCTCTTCTTGGGTGGTGGTGCTGCTACTATTTATTTTTGGACCAAGACAAGGCTCTTCAGATGTTCAGAATTCAATACATGGGGTAGCAAGGCTGGTGTCTCATAATTTAATGAGGTCAGAGATAGTGGACCTAGCCACAAAATTCCTATTATTACCTGAGTGTCCTGAGTCAGGGGTTCTGTTATTTCTACAACTGAAAAATGAGGGGGACAAAAAAAAAAGCTGGATTCAGCCAAATTAAAAATCTGTTGCTGTAATGGTCAAACTTTGGATTTATGCAAAAGATCAAAATATTCTTTTAAACATTTACAGTAGAAATTGCCCTTTGGAGAGAGTTTGCTCATTATACGCATTTTTTTTGTTCTCTGCATTAGTATGGAGTTGCCCTAAGGAAAACATTCCTGAAAGTAAACATTCCCACCACTGCAAAACTGAGTAACGGAGCCTGCCTGCTGTCACCCAGGAATGAAGATGTTGTGCCATATGGCTGAGAATTCTGGTCCCACAACAACAGCAACAAAATCAGTCTTACAAATCCAGCCAAGGTGTAAATTAATAACAGTGGGGTATGGGAAAAAAAAAAAAAACTTATCAGGAATGGATCTGTTCTATCTTACAAGCAAAAAAGCTGTTGGTTAGCATCAGCAATATACTGTGTTCCTCACAAAACGTTTTCCTGTGGCCAGCAAAGGTGAAATCTTCCTTGGCTCACAGGTCTCTGGGAGCCTACATTCTGTCTGTAGCACCACTTAAATTTTCATGGCCTGCCAGCAAAAACTCACTCTTTGCAACTTGAATCTATGCATTAGAAAGAACAGCTGCATGCAGCCGCCTTTGGAAGGGCTAAGGTTGTGTTTTCATCAGCTGCTTTTGTAAGCACCTCTCTGTCTCTCTCAGACGCCGGCAGAGGAGCTGCCAGGAGTGGGCTGAGTCAGCTCCCTCTCTCCCAGGCATCCCAGTGCTGCAGCAAAGTTGCAGCCAACACAAAGGGACCTTTTAAATTGAAAACTTCTCTATGTTAGCATGCATATTGAAAATCATAAACCAGAAGAGCCAAATAGAATTCCTAGGTGCCAGTCTGAAATAAAAGTGCATACACAGGAGAAAAAAAAAAAAAAACATAGCCAAAGCCAAAACACAGAGTCCTATTATCTCATTGTCATCTCTGAAACACAGTATTTACAGATGAACTATTCATCCTCATGTTAGTCACTCCTTTTATACAGTCAGATAAGCACTTAAAAAATGTCTGGTTCTCTTAATGCTAATAACTAATATTTACCTTGGAGATACTGTAGTTCTGAAATACTTCTTCCCTGACTATGGAAAGAGAGCCTAGGGTAGCTAGCTCAAAGGAAGATGTCTGCAGCTTACAAACCTAATTTCTGGGGATAGATACTACTTTGATACTAAACAAAATAATGCAGAATATAAGGAAATTTTAGTTTGGTGTATTACAGCTAGAAAAGGTGACATAGCAGCATTGCAGCAACACTTCAGCTGCACACGATGGAATCCCTTTTGCCCCCACAGTAACTGATGCCTCTGACTATTATTTAAGGTCTTTGGAAAGTGAGGAAAAAAAAAAAAAATCATGGAAGGGACAGCATCCCTTACCAACAATTTGAAAGTCTCATGAGCCAGATTTAATGGACATGGGGAAAAAGCCACCTGAATGAAAGACTGTGATGATTCCCCTGAATTTTACATGGAAAAAGGCAACCATTTGATCAACTACAGTAACCTTTCTGAATTCCAGGCCAGGTGAAATGGAAGTCCAGGGGACAGCTCATAAGACTACGAGCCAGAAGAGTCAGAGGGTAACCCTGGCCCTGTAAAAACAGGTAGCAAACCCACTCGTTTTTCTTCACTAGAGATGATATCTTGCAGGCTGAAGGATCATTTTTATCATGAGCGATATGCTTCTCTGTATGCATGTTTGCCACACGTGACTGCTGCCTAACCCACAACTGAAGTTTCCTGCATTAAGAAGAGGACAGAAGATACAATAGTAACTGCCACCAATAATCCACATCCCTGATTTTAATGCAGACTAGAGGAGAGAAAACTAAGGCTTACTCTGATCCTCCTCCTTGAAGACTGGAGTGACATTTACTTTCTCCTAGTCCTCAAGATCCTCCTCTGATTATTCCCATGACCTTCCAAAGCTAACAGAGCCCAGCCTTGCAGTCACATCAACCAGCTCCCAGAGCACTTCCCCTCTGGTCTCAGGGACCTGGGCTTCCTGAAGGGCAATAGTCTTACTAGTAAAAACTGAGATGAAGGAGTTCAGTACCTCAGACTTTTCTGTGTCCTTCATCACCAGGTCCTCTTCAGCAGCAGGGCCATGTTTTCCCCAGCCTGCCTTCTGCTACTGCTGTACTTGTTGAAGTCCTTCTTGTGATCTTTCATATCCCTCACCAAACTTTGGCTTTCCTAACCCTATCACTGTACAATCAGACAGCATCTGTGTTCTTCCTGGTCCATGAACAGGCCAAAGTCTGCTCTCCTGAAGCCCAGGGGCGCGATCCTGCTTTTTGCCTTGCTCCTTTCCTCTTGGGATCCTGAGCTCCACCACCTCATGGTCACAGCAGCCCCCAACCTTCACATCTTCCTTCTTTATGAGTAGGAGGTCCAGCAGGGTCTCTGCTCCTTGATCACCTGTGTTAGGAAACTGTCGTCAGTGCACCCCAAGAAATTTTCCCTCAACGGTTAGTGCATTGGCTGAGAGCTACACTATCTTTCACAATGCCATGAAAAAAATCTTTTGCCAGGAGAAGTATGACAGACAAGTAGGGAGGGACCTTTTAAACACAGATGCTTTGGCTGATTCTGTGTAATACATCGGAAAGTGTTTTGGTGAGCAGTTGTGAGGAGTCTAATGAATGGCTGCAGCACACAGGAAGAAAAACCGTCCAGATGTATTTCTGCCTCTCCAGTCCCAGCAGCCCCTCTGGAACGGAGAGCGTAGCTCTGACCTACTTGCTTTCAGCAGGCTGTAATTACAGTGCCTATCAATTTTCTATAAAAATACAGATGTGAACAAATGGAAAACCTGAGTGGTTGAAACATGAGCAGCATGAGAATGTTATTTCATCCCCTAAATCCCAGTTCCTGTAAAGATGATGCTTGCAGGCTGAAAAGTAAAAGTAGTTGAAATGGCAGTAAACCATCAAAATAACAGTTGACTTTACTACGAAATGAGCCAGGCTTTGTACACAAACAAGACAGACCATGGTATCCATCTGTCTGCTGCCTACACTTGCATTTTCTTCCTCCCCAAAACGTCTGCTTACTTGCTGAGGAAGGAAAATTAGTGATAGAAAGAGAATTATCTTTGGTTTTGAACTCTCATTTGGTTTCTCACAGTGCCACTTGCGCTGTCCAGTCAGTGGCAAGGGCCTGAGCCACATGTCCAAAACTGGACACAGCGCCGCAGCCCCAGTCCCCCCAAATAAAAGGCACCAGTCACTCCCTTTCATCAGTGGGTTTTGCTAGGAGAACCCCCGCTTCGCTGCCAGAGCACACTGCCTCAGGACAACAGGCAAGCCTCCGCGGAAAAGGCAGTAGGTGGTAGAGGAGACTGCTGACTTCCAGGTTAACCCACTTAATACAGATCTCGTAGTGTCTGGCAAAGAAATACTTTGATAACAAGAATGTAAATAGTTATTGCAGATGCTGTGTTTCTCTTTTCCACAAATCACAGTACTTGTAACATTATTTAGAAAAATGGGATTAGGAGATAAATATTTCCTATAAATGCCACTTTTTTATTTGCTTTTCTTCTAGACTTGCTTTCCCAGGTATAGACTCATGCGTGGGTTTTGTTGGCTTCGTCCATTCACATGTTCAGAGATCATCAGCTTTTGAACATAAAAAACAAAACCCCAAACCACACCTAGCTTTTTAATTAAAAATTCACAGAATCACAGAATGGAAAGGGTTGGAAGGGACCTCGGGAGATCATCTAGTCCAACCCCCCTGCTAAAACAGGCTCTCCTAGAACATTCTACACAGGACTTCATCCAGGCGGGCCTTGAATATCTCCAGAGAAGGAGACTCCACAACCTCCCTGGGCAGCCTGTTCCAGTGCTCTGTCACCCTTAGAGTAAAGAAGTTTTTCCTCATATTCAACTGAAACCTCTTATGTTTCAGTTTGC
>NW_009260832.1:3088846-3134108 GCF_000687185.1 Egretta garzetta | reverse complement strand
CCCTTGTTGAATTTCATCATGTTCCTCTCCACCCAACTCTCCAGCCTGTCCAGGTCCCGCTGAATGGCAGTGCAGCCTTCCAGCGTATCAGCCACTTCTCCCAGTTTTGTGTCATCAGCAAATTTGCTGATGGTACACTCCGTCCCCTCGTCCAGGTCATTGATGAACAAGACTGGGCTGAGTACCGAGCCCTGGGGAACTCCACTAGCTACCGGCATCCATCTGGACTCTGCCCCGCCGATCAGAACCCTCTGAGCCCTGCCATTCAGCCAGTTCCCAATCCACCTCACTGTCCACTCATCCAACCCATACTTCTTGAGCTTCCCTATGAGGGTGTTATGGGAAACAGTGTCAAAAGCCTTGCTGAAGTCAAGGTAGACAACATCCACCGCTCTCCCCTCATCTACCCAGCCGGTCATGCCATCATAGAAGGCTATCTTTGAGCTTGTCAATGTTGTTGGTCACTTTATTATTTATGACATCTCCCATGCCTTAGAAATTAATACCAAGTGGACAAAACTGGTACACTTTCCATTTCTTTGCACAAAGCAATGCTCCCATTGAAAGCTGCTTGGGAAGTCTGACATAAATTAACAGCTTTATGAATAGTACACCACCATTATACCCAACTAAGTTACGTTCCTTAAAGGCTGATCACAAACACTCTCAAATGAGATCTCTTCATGACACTGTTGATTTTAGGGCTCTTTATGGTTCAATATAAGCCAAGCCAGGAAGGCATAATCACGCTTTTCAAAGCTATTTGAAAAATACATTAGCATACATACTGCAGCTTAGGCCTGTCAGCTTTGTCTCACTGTGTTTACTTGTTAGTTTTTAACCCAGTTGCAAAGGAAAGACAAGTGATAAATTAAGATTATAGCACATCTGTTTCCACAGATATTGGATAAAATATGACAGTTTAGTTAATGCAGTAAACAGCTTAAATGGTGAGAGCCATTTTTTACTTAATATATTTTGCCTGAATAGCTGATATAGACAGATGCCTAAGAAAATTAGGTTTGGGGTTTTTTTCTAGTTTCTAATAGTAGTAGTTAGATCTCTCTCAAACAACAATTAGATTAAGTTATGTGATTAAAACCAAGATACTCCAAGCCCATCTGCCCTCTCCTCCTAGACTGGCAGAAGTAACAAGGCAAAATCAGAAATATTAATACTGTAATGGAGCAGAGCTAGGAGTTCAGTCCTGCAGACTACCCTTCCAGTAAGAAGTGCCTCAGGAAGCAATATAGATGATTAATGGCATTATTTCAGTTATTTGATAGATATATACACACACTGGAGACAACTGCGTATGGTCAGGGTTATGCCAGCAAACATTTATCTAAGATAAAATAAAAATTAAAAAAAAACCCAAAACCACAAACCCACATCCCAGCTGGTTCCTAAGGCACCTCCGTGGTGCACAGTCCCAGTCACAGCCAGCCTCTCCTCGCAGGAGACCCCCCCCCACCCCCTTGGGCCCCCCCCCCCCCCAGCCACTCGCAGCTCTTGTCTTCCCACCAAGGGGCAAGGCAGGGAAGGGGGACATCCCAGTTTGGGTTCCCCCAGCCCCAATCCAGGACCACTTAATATTCTTGTTCAGCAACACGTATAAAGGAAAGCTGTGTTTATCTGGTGGGTATTAGCAGCATAATGTAGGCAATTAAGTAATAACAACAGCCTTAGAAATGAGCCCTTATCTTAGAGCAGGAGGAAGAACAGAGACTGAAGGCTTTGGGGGGCAATTACCTCATCCTTTAGCTCCAGGGAACCGAGCACCAAATAAGCATTCGTATCAAACTCAGTAAGTAATTTGGCCAATTACCTATTCCCCCATCCCCATTGAAGTTACTTGATTGAAGATTGCAAATATTTACGTTTAGCCTTCAGCTTCATATTTAGAGTGCCATATAGGAGCTGATGCTGCATTAAAAATTTATCTGTGAGTTACTGCTTAACATCAATATAATCTGTATTCACATCTCTGAGTGGGGACACATAAGAAACACTGCTTTCCTGTCATCACAAACCATCTTTTATACATGCAAGCACAGGGTCTGTCATGGACCAAATTGCCCTTTCGGTTCCCAAAGTCTCTTGATTTGACAGGGCTGGGTAGGCAAATTTAGTATGTGTGTCAGCATAGCATCCTGATAAACTGCTCGCTTCAGAGTTACAGCAAGGAGTTTCAACACGCACTAGAGAAGTGGGTTTTGCTGGAATTTTCCTCTCTGCTACCCTCCTCCTCCTCCAACAAGTCCTAGAAGCATTTTGGGAATAGGCGGGCAGCTCTCCCCACCTCCTCGCTCCTGCAGCACGCACGCGGCAGAACGCGGCCGCTTCGCCAGTCCAAGTGCGTGCCTGGGACGGCTCCCTCCTTCCCCCTGGTATTTCACCCAGGGCTGTGTTGTACCACACATACTTTTACTAAGAGTCACGGAACAGATTCGCAAACCCACTTTCACCCTATGACATCTTCAGCAGGCTTAAGCAGATTTAAAACTAATACAGCTGCAAAGGTGTCAGAAAAAGCCAAATTTTCTCAAAATTAGGTTGCCAGTGGGTAATTAAGGACATTCTAGGCAAGATTTTTGCCTTTATTGTTGGCAGGATACAAGAAAATAATATAATCTCTAAATTAAAAAAAAAAAAAAGAAAAGTAAACATCAGATTAAACAAACCAAACACTTTTGTTATGGCATCAGAGGGACAGGCTTCTTGGAGATGCTCTTTTTACAAGGACTCCAAAGAGAAGAGCTACACTCTAGCTGTGGGTCCTGACTGTGCACTTGCAGGCATTAAGAACTTGCCATCTGTGGCTGCTGATTTCCTATAACCCACTGACCTAAGGGCACTGGACTTCATAATGAGTTAATTTCCAAGGTATTTGCTTCTCAACTGCAAACCTTTACGTAGAAATATTAAAAAAAATCACCAAGTTCTATACTGACAAGATTACTTAATCAGCGCCGTAGGATCTCAACTGCAAACCTTTACGTAGAAATATTAAAGAAAAAAAAAAATCACCAAGATCTAGACTGACAAGATTACTTAATCAGCACCGTAGGGCCCAGAGTCTAAACCTGTGTCTCTCAAAGACTCTACCTGTGCCAGAAGGCAGCCAGCATCTCAAAATTGAGATTCATTACAAAGTTTCCCACATGCTTTGAATTCTGCCTTTGGACCCAGACAGGAGTTTCTCACAATAGCTGTGAACAGGCAGATATCTCATATTTGGACTTGCAGTGGCCAACAAGCATTCCTCAGTTCATCTCATTTGTAGGTTCAGACTCCATAAGCACTTGAAGAGCCTTGCCATCACACCTGGGCCTTCACAAAACCACCCCCCTCTCCGGCAGGGGCACACCTAGCTCCAGACAGCCAAAAGGAGCCAAAGGCAACATCACCTTTTTGTTTGGTTTCTCAAGCAACTCAGGTTGCTCTCTGAAAGGTTTCACTCCATTTCCCATCCAAAGGAGTTAATCCCACATGCATTTCATATATATATATTTCACAGCCACAGTATATTTTTCTCAACAGGACTTCATATGACAATATTGACATGTTCGTATAATGCGGGGAGGAGGGGAAGTGTCTAAAGAACGTAATACTAATCCTGTTTCTGGTATGCTTTAGATTTCCCCCCACACTCCAATTCCTTACCCTATCTTTAGTATCTGTACTGTGTCTGTGAATGTCTATACCTGTTAATGATCCCCTTCCATTCACTGGTAGTGCGTGCATAGCTGTAACTCTGTGTTCTCCCTGATATTGGTGGTACTTAAAAGTTTTTCTGTTAAGGAATTAATCTCAGAGTCTTTATATGTTTCTGTTTTTTTCCTCTTATGCTGCAAATACTGCAGGATGGAAGTACGGCAACAGTTACGACCCTCTGTCTGGGAGATATTTTTAGCCTTGTCACAATGACAAACTGCAGCCCAGGGTTAACAATCTATGTCAAAGTATTTACAGGATATTTCATGGGTGAGCACTTAATCACTCTGTAAGCAACTAGGTGGAGGCTTGACCAGGTAATTTAAAGAAATGAATGACAAAAGTTTAAGACAGACTTGATTGAATTTAGCACAATTTTCTATTAGCTACACAGCCCATTTTAACAAACTCCCTTATTCCGTTAAAATATATATACACACACACACAAACTACATTTAAAAGACCAAACAAACTTCACTGTAAACATCAACAACTGTCAGGGATGCTCCTCTAACAGAAACAACCACTGGGAAGAAAGACATCAATTTGTTTCTTTTAGAAAACAAGACCTAAAAATAAATAAATAAATTAATCAATCCATGTTTCAGGTGTGCAGACTGAAGAGGCCAGGCATTCCATAGGAATAAATAAATTTTATTTCAGCCAAGTCTACTACTATCCACAAAACAGTCACTTCTTGTTTGCATTTATTTAATGCTTCTGCACACTGCAAGCTCTCATTACTAGTCCATCTTAAGTTAATTGCTCGCTAGTTTGTATGTCTTGCATACATAATCTGAGTCAGGTGCTTGGGTTGCCATCCATGCTAGATTTTATAACTGTGGACTACCAAGGAACACCAAGATTATTATGGGACTGGAGCAGCTCTCCTATGAGGAAAGGCCAAGAGAGCTGGGACTGTTCAGCCTGGAGAAGAGGGGGCTCAATGTATATAAATACCTGAAGGGAGGGTGCAAAAGAAGAGGGAGACAGGCTGTTCTCAGTGGTGCTCAGCAACAGCCCAAGAGGCACTGGGCACGAACTGAAACACAGGCGTTTCCCTCTGAACATCAGGAAATACTTTTTTTACTGCGAGAATGACCAAGCACTGGCACAGGATGCCCAGAGAGGTTGTGGAGTCTCCATCCTTGGAGATGTTTAGAAGTTGTCTGAGCATGGTCCTGAGTAACTGGCTCTGGGTGGCCCTGCTTGAGCATGAGCGGGGGGGTTGGGCAGAATGACCTCCAGAGGTCCAACCTCAACCACTCTGCAAGTCTGTGGAAGTATCTTAAGATTAAAAAGCTTCCTATTTAGACTATGAAAAAGCTTTATGCTACCAATAAGCCTTTGTACAGAGCTAAAAAGTAATGACGTATGAAATCACATTGTTCAGTGAAGTGCTTCCTAGAAACAACAGAGACAGCCCTTTCTCCTGTTATTTGAAGCATTGCACCAGCTTTCTAATGCATGTCCTTCACTTCGGCCATCAGGCTTCCTAATGCAGGAAACACAGCAGCTTTTCAGCTTCCTCATGGAAGGTCTTTGCCTTTCTCCTCACCAGAGAGGAAGATCCACAACATCAATGCATGGTGGAAGGGTAGCATAACCCAAGAGTGCTGGTTACCAAAATTGCTGGTATAATTTTCATATACCAATTCATATTTAGTATGGAGCACTTAATTCAGATTTATTTTTACCTTCATACTCAAGAGCTGCACCTCTAACCAACCAGAGGCACACTCCGGTAACTTCACCATTAACGACAGCAGGGAAGATCCTTCCAGCTGCCTCTCCCTCAACCATTTTAGGTGCAGTAATGGCCCAGCTATAATTGAACCCAGTCGCTCCTCTGGAAATGCTCCAGGCATGTGTAAGAGGGATGGCAATATAAAAAAAAAAAAACCAAACTAAAATGCTTTCAGATTTTAAGCAAGTTCTAGTAAGAAGGATAATAAAATTTTAAAAACAGACTAAATACCCCCATTCCTACTACAAACTATATATTATCAACTTTTGGGGCTCAGTATTAAATTGATTGACATAAGCTGTGATAATATGGAATTAAAGAAAGATTATTTTTCAGTCTAGCACCTGCCTCAGACAGTTTAGCTTCCAGAAAGCTGAACTGTTGCCACGCGGACAGTCCTTAAGGGGAGGGAGGCAAGCGAAAGCCTGGGGTGAGGCAACCAATACAGCCTTCTGCTGCTCTGGGGTCCAAAGCAGTATCAGGCAAAAGCCTGGGGAAGCCAACTGGATTGCACAATGCCCAGCTGCACAAGACTTACTAATTTGATGGTCTCCTTTTCACCTGGGCCCCACAGCATCAAACAACTGTTAGGCTGAAAAACTCCCTTTGCAAACATCCTCCTGGGTGCTGCCAGAACTTAACACCTTACCTCCAACTTGTGACCAAGATGTCGCTTGAAATACCTTCCACTGAAGCAGCAAGGGGAAAAATAATAGCAGCATGCCTACAGAGCTGATATTTTCTAAAGGTGTTACAAATTAAAGTATTCCATTGTGAGCCACAAGCATCCCCACAGTTCCTCCTACTCTCCTTGCCCAACAGCAAGCCAAGTCTTTGAAGTCCACTCCATAAAAAATTGCTGAGAAAAGGTTCATCAGATTCATTTCTGCTTCACTCTTGGGAAACTCATTATCAGCTTAGCCTCACGGGTTGCCAGATTTGCCAGTTGTGAGCTGCAGCTCCCATTTAAATGGAGAAAGGTACCAAAGTTGTAAAAGCATCAACAGAAAAGGCAACTCCCCATTCACTTCAGCACAAACTGAGACATTTCACCAAAGTACCTGCACTGCAAATATCCACATTTAAAATGGAAAGGAGCCAAAAGCCAGAACTCTTTGACTGTCAGGGGAGGTTTAAGAGGGATCAGACCCGATTGCTACAGTACTGGAAGTTAGGTTCAGAGACAGCCTTCTGGCTTTCACACCATCAAAGGGTCACAGCTGTGAGTGCTCCCAGGTGGCTTCAGTTTTAAGAACATCAGACTCTGAGAAGGGGAGCTACTCTTACCAGCTCCTTATTTCAAGTTGGGTTTTTTTTTTTTTGAGAAAAACGCAATATTCCTAAAACACATGATTTGTTATCAAATCCCAACCTCTACCTATAAATCCAACACGCTTTGATCTTAGTACAGTCTATTTATTTTGCCTCTATTACTGGTAAAGCCTAAAAGGAATCAGTTTTTGCCCTGCAGCGGTAGATAATCTCAGGAGGCCCCAATGATATATCATCTACTTCTATAACTTCATCCTATGGGAGACCAGGCAGCTACCAAAACAGAGCCCTCTTGTACATTAGCGAGCCCTACAAATCATTAGTGCTGGTATCTGAAGCTACAAAGTACCCAAACCCACGGTGACAACCAACATGAATTTACTGCAGTTGGAGCCAATTATTTTCAGCTTTGACTCCAGTGTTTTAGATAAGGAATGTATCAGCAGACACCGCTTCCTCACCTTCTCTCTCCTGAAGATAAAGGGGAGAATCGTTGCCACAGGGACACAACTAATCTTCCAGCCATTGCACTCCCCCCCTCCCCAATCAGTTTGGGCTGCTCCCCTCTGCCCTCCCCAGCCCCTCAGGCCCCAAGACCATCACCCTTCCCACCCCACAGCGAGGCGCTAGCCCATCTTACCACCGCCATCAGCCCCATCCCCACGGCGAGCTGCTTGCATACAAACCAGAGCAACCCTCAGAGGAAGGAAAGAGCAGAGTGAGCCAGGGAGGGGCTCATTGCTGCTCCACCGGCCGCAGCTGGGAGGTGGCTGAGCCCTCGCGCTCGGGCCCGCTGCCCCCGCGCTGGGACAGCCCCGCACAGGGCTCGTAGCAGCCACAACAGCTCTTGTCTGCTTGCAGGACTGGTCTTGTCTTTGCTATTGTCTTTGCCAATTTTTTGTCTCCTTTGTGTTCCTGGCACAACTTCACTCTTTTCGGGGGGCAGTGGGAAGCTGGTGGCTGAGCGGCAGAGCCAAGCTGGATCCCCGCAGTGACTACAGCAGATGGGAGATGTATGATGCAGCCCTAGTTTGATGTCTGAGCAAGCTTATCTTGGTTCAAAACTCACATTAGAGCATGCCTCAGAGAAAACAAACCTTCTGCCTTTCGCAGCAAATGTCAGATGATTTTTCCTCCATGCTGGCACCACAGTGTCCCTGAGCTGCGTGTCAAGGGTTCCTGACCAGCCATGCTCATCGTAACACTGCTTCAGCTGGTCGGAGCTGAAGTTTGGCTCTGGATTTGATTATCTCCTATTTTATCTGTGATCTTTATTCCCCCGAGGGCTGCTTGCACATGCTTCTGATGATGAGGGTAAAAGACAGCACTGAAGATAAAGAGATTGTCCCCCATGGATTATAAATTTAACTTAGCAAGTCTAAATTCCACTGATCTAGATTCATTGAGTGTAGTCTAACCAAGTAAAAATTATTACCTTGGGGATATGAATGATGCGTGTATAACATAAAGATACCATTTCTCTTTTCAGTTGAAGTTTATAAATGTAAATTGTATATTTATGTTTACGAAGAGATGAATAAAAATTACAGAGATAAACTGAAATAAGTTCCAAGAAAATCTGTGTCACACCTATCATCATGTAAAGTATATATGATGTACATTGCAGAAAAATATTTGCATTATGGTATTTTCACATCCACTTTTGGTGACTGTTTAGGGGGTTTTTTCACTTTTCCTTGAGTGACAGCATCAGACCAGCAGGGCCTCAAATGTGTCAAAAATGCTACAAAAGTCTCCCTGAGTAGGGAAAAGCTGATCTGATGAGCCATTTTAGAGGTGGAATAAAATGCTGATTTCATATTTTTAAAAGCTCTGAAACAAGTTTGTTTCTTGCGACCTGTTACATGTCCTGCAGAAGCTCAGGAGCCAGAAGTGCGTGCAATGAGCAAACGTGGCCCCCCAGATCCCGCTGGTCTGAGCAATCTCTGGACAACGGAATCCGAAGCGTGCTGCTCAGGCCACTCCGGAGCTGGAAGTACCTACCAGAGCTTAGAAAAAACCAGCCTTGCTTTTTCCGAGGCAGTAGATAAATACTGGCACTGGAGATACATCCCCTTGCTAGGTATAACCAGTTGTTCATGCTAACTAGATGCCCCGCAGTATTAAAGGATGGGAACGTGCTTTGCATAGTACTTGTCTCTGCAAAAACAATAAAGCAAAGTTTAGAAAGGGAACCACTCTGTGCTCCACTCTGTAAGTAAAAGCTTCTAAATTTCTTTTTTTCTTAACTTAACGTCCCCCTCAATTCAAAACATACGGCTGGGATTATTGTTCTGCATTAATGATGTGCTGTTGGAGGACAGATACAGGTAAGGTTAGGTCATCCCCTTTGTTTACAAACCCTGTAATTCAAGGATTTCTAATATAGGTGTATTATATAGGTATTTGTGCTAGGTACTGTATTACATACTGTGCTGAAATTTGGGTAGAAGAGCTCAGCTGAGAGATATTTTTCGATGAGTTAAAAGAGAAAAAAAGCAAAAAGAATGACTTAGCCTTCAAGTTGTATTTGGTGAATGTTCATTACCTTCTGCTCTCTTGGTTATTCGCTGTATATGAGCAATGTGTTCTTACTTGTGTTTCATCCTAAACTCTTGAATCTGGGAACCGTTTGATGCCCAAAATACTCTGGTTTTGAAATACTCCATTTAGCAAGTGGGTGGGATGAAGAATTATCACGTAAATTTTGTAATTAAAATGAGAAATTCCCGAGTGGTGAGCGTGGGTGAGTATTCTGCACAGAAGCAGAGAGGAAGAGGATCAGTCGCGTGCTCAAAAGGAGCTTGCTGCTTCCTTGCTTGGAGCAAGGCAGTGCTTGGGGCTTCAACATTCGCCACGGCCGTGGGGGCACACAGCCGTGGTTCGTGCCACAAGGGCTGCGTCCCCAAGCCTGTAGGCCAGCAGGCCAGAGCAGCGTTGGCCTGAGGAGAGCAGAGAGCCAGAGTTGTAAGACAGGAACCTGGTAATGGGAAAGGAGCCTGGAAGCATGCCAAGCAGGCACTGACACCTCAGGAGTCAAAAGCAAACCCCAAAGAACCAGAATGCAGTAGAGGCTGTGCAAGGGAGGACCTCAAACAGAGACTGGCTGCAGCCACATCTGCAGCTGAAATATTACCGGGAACACCAGTACCCCACTGGCAGCAGAACTACGGTCTATTATTTAGTTAGTCACATCCTGGTTAGATGATTTCAGAGGTCCTGGCATCACTGCTATTTGCTTTCACGGTGCCTGCTGTGCCCAGACAGGCGTACTACTTCCCTGGGAGGCTCTGGGCCTGAAGTGGGAGGAAGGTGACCTCTTGCATTCCCTTAACTCAGCAGTGCAAAAGTGCCAGAGAGCAGTGATTCGTCACACTGCCAGCAGAAGTCAGCTGGGTTTCAGTACTTAACGCATTGCATTTTTAATTCTTTTTTTTTTTTTGCCATGATGAGTACGGGCAGGAGTTCTGTGTGACTTTTAAAAATTATTTTGAAGTCTGCAAGCCTTGTTCAGCCCCGTCAGCATAGCTTTGCCCTGCTAGGAGGTATTAGAAAAATGGCATGCAACCAAATTAAAGTAACAGGTAAAGCAATAGCTGCATGTTCCCTCGAGCCCTCAGGTGCTCCTGTTGTAGTGCTAACACTGCCAGATGTGATACTTTCTGAAGCAACCCAAACATTAGCTAGACTGTCCAGAATTTTCATATGGTTTCACAATATATGTACATACACATGTGAAAAAGTGGTTTGGAGCAAAGTTCTTGTTTTGACTGTCTGGTTAGTGCTGGCTCTACTTAGCAATAGAAGTCCCAGGACCTCTGGTAATGCTTAAAGTAAGCGTCCTGCTTGCTCAGTGAGCATCAGAGCTAAGCCAATATCCTGCCTGGAGAGCCTATGTCTTCATTTGGCTCCCTGCTGATAAAATGTATAACACATGCTCTGCTTACTCGAGTTGCTTGCTGACCCCTGTCAATAAGCTATTGTAAATAGGATAAGAGTATTGCTGTTTCTGCATTGAAACGACTAACACAGTGGTAGCTTTTGGAATCAATATTTGCCTGCAATGGCTACGGAGAGAGGACTCTCGTTACGCCTGGGTTTTGGTTTATGGATGCTGCAGTTGGGCAGGGGAGTTTTCAGCTCTCCCATGGAAATCATTTTGCCATTCCCTAGGAACCGTTTTCTGTGAAGCTGTACAAATGCTGATGAAGTTCAGTAACAGCTCTGCTGATGCTGACGGGATTGTTAGAGAGCTGCTGTGCATGCCAGGCGCTTCCCTCTTCTATATATTTTTCTACTGATGGGAAGGCAAAATGTAATATAAATAAATGATGTCTCTCTTCGGCTGGCCCAACCGGTGACACTACTTATACAGAATGAGTTGTGAGAAAATACCTTTTAAATCAGATATAGCTGAAGGTTATCTTGATTGTCAATCACCTAATTTATGGTTCTGCGGGAGTCACTGCTACGTGTAAGGGCATGGGGGAGTGGGAGAATGAGCTGAACGGGAGCTGTAAAATTAGCAAAGCTGTTCAAGCCACCACTGTTGCTGTGTCAGGTGAACTGATGTAGTAAGAAGTCTGATGATCCACCGGGTTGATGCAAATTAACACATGGGCATGATAAGGCTCTGACTTCTAGGTTTTCTAAAGCAGAGGCTGCAAATTAGATTTACAGGTTAATATATCTATAAATGTTTCTTCTTTAAATAGTGCTCACTTAGAGATTATTTTGACTGAACGTGATAGATACAGAAGACTTGTATAATTAGCATAAAAAGTAAAAAAAAAAGTAATTGTTCTTAAAGCAAGTCAAACTTGTGAAAAATATCCAACGTATGCTTAATTTCAGACAATTTTGTTCCAATTACTGGTGTGTGTTTAGAAAATATTTCCTCAAATTAGAATTGCTTTAGCCTCTCGGTTCAACTCTAAAACATTTTCTGTGATCGCTTCCCTTCATATTTTAATTGATCAGTAAATTAACGCAAGCTGTAACCGAGATAATGGTGCAAAGTGATGAAATCAGGAGAATTAAAATCTTAGAGCAAACATGCTAGGTTTACTGAATTTTGAAGCTTACCTTCTTCCTTTTAGCATGCCTGGCATCAAACATTGACTCTGTCCTTGTCTCATGGAGGGTTATAGGAGCAGGCCTGAGGTGGGGTCCCTGGGGCTCCATCAGGGACCACATCTAAATTTGCAACAGAGAGGCGTGGGCCACATTGCTCTGCGTCCCCAGGCGCGTGCCATAGCCGCTACCAGATGGACACGAGAAGTGTGGCTCGGTGGCAGCTCCTCGCCAGCGCCTGGATGCCGCTCCCACATTTCACCCCCCTGCGCTTCACCCCCCTGCGCTGCCGCGCTGGATGTGCAGCCCGCGGGGAGCCAGGGCTTGGCTCCTCTGCAGCCTGGGCAGCTGCGGGGCGGCCGGAGGGCTGGAGCTCAGCGCCGTGACCGCTCCCTGCCTGACCGGGCCCTGTCCTGAGGAGATGAACCATATTTAGGAAAGTTTTGTTATGCCTGTTAATTTTCTTCTCATGGACATGGAGAGGGAAGATCCCTCCGAGGTATGAAGAAGAGACTTACTTGACAAAAACAGGTTAAGTCAGAAATTTGCAGTAGGCATTTTGTGGGATAGCAGAGTGCTGCGTGGTGCAGTGCTTCCCTGAGAAACTCATGGAAAGGCGGATAGGGCTGTTTTTCTTTTTTTCCTGTAATTTCTTCTGTTTATCATTGACATTCATATGGACCGGTACAGTTTTGTATTAATTCTTGTCACAGTACCTCACATCACTGGTTATTTCTGTAACTTGCAGATAACGGCACGTCCTACCACAGTATGATCTTCCCTCAGCCTATAGGTATGTCGGTTATGAAACTTCTAACAGCTGTTTTTAGCTTTTGTTCACCTGACATTACAGGTGTCAGAGTTGTCGAGGAAGCGGCTCACATCTTTGGTCCATACGGGAACATTGTTGCTACCATGGCACTGGGGAAGATGTCCAAGTTTAGGCTCTGGCTCTGGCTCCATAATGAAAAATAAATTCAATCCTAGTTGAAAATCCCCCTCCCATCTTTGTTACCTCTGTAAATGGGATTTAGGCAACAATGGGATTTAAGCTGTATTAATTCTTCCAAGGCAAACAGTAAATGAGGGAGATTCCTTTCTGCAAAGGTGATCAGTCATTAATTTGGGTTTGGGTGCTCTAGCTTTTGCAGCTGCTCTGAGCAGATGACGGTGATGAATAAACACATAAATACCAGTGCAACAAGTTGTGTCCTTTAGAATCTAGGTACAGGTACACATCAAAACTGTCTCGCCTGTAAACCTGGTCTGTAACCTGCTTCACTGTAGAAGGACCATGAGAGGTGTCCCTATGTGTCTTGGTAGCAGCAGTAATGCTCTGATGGGTTTTGCTTGCCACAAACAAGAAAGCCACCAGAGTTAAGTCTTGGAGAGACAGGTAAGCTTGGATTGTGTTCCCAGAGACTGGTTGTTAATCTTCTTTTACCACACTGCTGTTTCCTGAGCAACAAAAGAGAATCCAAGCCTCAGCCCCAAATCCTGCTTTTATTTTCTTCCTGTTTTCTCTTGAAAGGAGGATAAACAAAACCTGTTTGCTGGCTTGGTTTTGATAGGACTTTGACTGACTAGGTCCCAACCTTGCACATAACAGACTATGCCTGTGTCTCGAGGTATAATCCACCTACCCACTTTCAGAAAGTCAGTTATGGAGTAGGGTAAAACATACAACTAGAGACAAAAACCCAACAGCTTCTAAACTCAGTGAGGAAGTGCTTAATGCTACACGCGGAGAAGTGACTCCTTACTCGGTCAGCCAGCTCTCTGTGTGCAAGGAAAGAGAAGAGGACGGCATTCTGCCTCGGAGGGAAGTGGTTGCCACTGGTGGAAAGGCCCCTGGAGGAGGAGGAGGACTTCAGGGCCAGGCCAGCTGCTGGTGAATGTGCTTGGTAAAGCCCAGTGCTCGCTCCACATGAAGAGCCCCTGTCCACAACCATGTGCTGCTCCTCGGTAGGTGCATGCCAATGACGGACATAGAGAAAAAGCAGGGGAATGTGGGACTCTCGTACGCTCAGGATACAGTGACTTACTGGTGCTTGTCTTCGAGCAAAAACTGCACATCTACTCTGGGGCCTTTTCAAAATTAAAACATAAAATACTTCTGCTTTCCAATGGTGTATTCAGTGCGATGGTGGTGGGGAGGGAGATTCCTTGTTAGCTTTAACTCAGGGTGTTAATGTAGGCAGCCATTTGAATGAGAAACAAACATCTTTCAATGCCAACAGCCAGAACTGCCAATCTCTAGTGAGACAGGGGGATGTATGATTCTGTCAATCCTGTTTTGCAATGCAAACACCCTCTTCCCACACCACCGTCTCACTGCACTGCCAGTGCACAGGACATCTGAAATATCACAGTCAAGTCTCACGAGTCAAAACGTGTCGTTAATAATGCAGAGCATTCTTAGGAGACCTAATCCACTGCAATGACAGGAGGGCATAAGATGTGGGAATGCAGACCTAAGGCAATCAAAGATGCTTGGATCTTTACAATGAGGTTATTGTGATGAGGGGGGAAAAATAAAATTTTTTGTAATCAAAATAGGCTCCGCAAATATTTCTGGTGAATTATCCGTAATCACCTATTGCTGCATGGTCTCACAACAGTTTTTCAAGCAGGCATCTTTCTCCATTGCTCTGTTAATGGACCAGATTTCCAGAAGGCTGCAATTTTGAATTGCTCTGAATTACTTGAAGTGACAGCTCTTTCCTTAGCTTATGAATTCATTCTGATCACCAACCGAATTTATAGCCTCTACCTTCTGATACACCTTCTTGTTCTGCAATTCGTCCCCCACAATGATCATCTATAAGCATACTTTATAAGTGACTTGGCACCAGTATAACTTAGGGATGAATTTGAGCCTCTTAACAGCTGTGATAAAATAATAATTTTGTTTTATTAAGTGGAGTGTGATATTTTATTTGTATAACAGGTCTTTAATGAGTACACTAAAACCGTATTCCTGAATCCAGAGGCATTACAGCAGCTGATATCTCTATTTACTGTAATTACCCAGAAAAACAAAGCTTTTGATCACCACCCGTCGACCTGGCTACCGTTAGCAGCTCTGCCACATGCAGAGTCTCACCAGAGATTTATCTTGGTGTTTTTCAAATTGACCTGAATTTTCATATCCATAAATAACTGCAAGTACAGACTTGTTAATATGAACGAGTCAGAGCATATTTTATTCAGTTCAGATCTCTAATTGCTAGGCTTACAACTGAGAATTTTATTGCTGGGAATCACTTATGAGTTGTATAGAATATGTTCTGTTAACAGTTGTTTGTTCCAGAAAGTTGATGTAAAATTTGCACATTGCTTTAAAAAACCCCCAAGCCCTAGACCTGATTTCATTCCTCTACTTACTCTGAAGATATGTCTGAACACTGGCAATACCTGCCATAGAATTAAAGGTTGCAGTAAAATGATTTTGTAGCTATCAATCAAGTTTTCTTTATCTGCTCCCTCTGTTCAGACAGAGTTTTGTTTTCCTATCAAAATGCTCTATAATGATGCTAAACCATATTGAAATGCTTTCAGAGCTGCTTATCACAAATCACGTATGGTGCGGCACAACTTCCTTGAAGTGGTTTGTTGTGACCCGTGCTGAGCCTAAGATGGGCTGCAAGAAGTGAAAGTCAAGCCTGTTTTCATCAGAAGACATGATTAATCACCTAAATAAAATACAAGAGCAGATTCTCTCTTTTCTTAAGTCCTCAAATGAGAACTGGTCATATACGTGGAATGGGGTTAGGTGCTCTAATGGGCCTTCCTAATATTAAGCTGAGTAGCAGCCCCTCCACGGCTGCTCTGTCCTGTTTCTCCTTTGGAGTACTCTAAAAGTGAAGCACTGTCATATGTTCCAGTTGACTTTTGTTTCACTGAGGAGATTTAGCAGCCAGCAAACCACGAATTACATGCTGAGAAATCTACCAAAAAACCCCAAGTGCAGACACATGAATTCTGTTTAACATCTGACTTTAAATTAAACATGCAGCAGCGCTTGGAAAGCATAAGATTAATTCAGACTCAGAGTACAAGAGGAGAAATTTCAGGCGAGTTTATTTGAACTAATGCTGTTAGTAGCTGATCTAATTACCTCTAATGATTTACTGTTAATCTACACTGGCCAGAACCAATTTTTGCTGTGAACAGTTCTGAAATGAATAAGGTTTTTTTCTGGTTTTTTTTTTTTTTTTTGCTAAAGGAAGGTTTTCTGCAGGACAGATAGAAACTTTTCTAGACCTCTCCTCTCCTGGTCTTTTCCAGTCCACTCTTTGACATGTTTAAGAATTCTGGATTTTGCTTTTTGCTAATGGGGCCTCTAACGAGGCTGGCGTGATAGCAATGTGAAGCTGCTGACAGTTAAGAAATCATTAACACAAGGATGCATGGTATCTGGACTATTTTAACAGACTCCCTCCTTGATCCTGGGCAAATACCGCCTCTCAGCTTCCTTCTTGGAAGACCGTAGGGGAATTTCCTACACAGCTCTAATTGGACTTTCATTTTGTACTGGTGTCTGGGGTGTTAGTATTTGATCATGGATGTGCTACCAATAAGGGCAGAGGGAAGTTGTTGATGGAAAAGTCGGCAGCTGTTTACAGCAAATCCTAATGGTGTGTCCTAGATTAGTGGAAAGGCTTGACACACTGAAGTTTAAGTCTCTTCTCATGAATGTTTCATCACTAGCAGTAATAAGTCATTGTACGTCAATAATTTTCTACTCGATCCCTCTGATTTTCTTCCAAATTAAGTCATATTCTCACTTGCACTATCACCTAAATGCCAGATACACAAAACCATTTGGGCATATCTGTGCTGCCTGTCACACCACTGGCTTTTAAGGCACCCAGGTTTTTCAGCAGAACTCATGAATATGTGCTAGAGAAATTGGCTCCATCAGGGACGGGTAGGCACGTAGGGAGGGACTACCTGGCAGCTGGTGTGGTGAGCATAATGGATGCCCAAGTGACCCTACAGAGCAGATGTAGAAGGGGCACATGTGGCCGAAGCCTCGCTGGGCTGCTTGACTCACAGATGAGTACCGACATGAGTGCTCTTCACAGATGAGTAGCGACATGAGTACTCTGCCAGCATCCAGAGCTCAGATCCCTCTCATCCTAGGTGCTGACATCCTCTCTTTTGTTGTGGTTGACCACCCTTCTTCTTGTACTGCTAAGCTATGTGTTAGGGTGCAGCAAGGGCCGGCTGCTCCTGAAGGGCAGGTGGGACAGGAACTGAGGTGACTGATACTTTTAACACTGGCTCATGCGATGGGATGCCAGGGTTGTCCTCATGCAGAGAGGAATCAAGGCCATGTCATAACACTCACCTAGAGGAACCTCTGCACCTCTCCTGGCTGAGAGCTTATAGTTCATAGTGCAAGAGAGAGCACAGACAAGAGAGACTGTGCCTCTGCCCCGGCGAAGCTCCTGGTTGTCCACCATGCTCCAGCAAGTCACAGCTGTGTTAGGGGACCGGAGCTCCATCTGCTTTAAAAGCACTTCTGAGTTTTTTTGCTGACTTTAAAGTCGTGCTCCTTTTCCCCTGGCAGCACCACTTCTGTAGCAGGGGACAGGAGCCTTTCTCCAGGCAGTTACGGGGCTGTTTTCCATGGCAGTGTATGCAGCTGAAGGTGTCAGACCCAGCAAACAGAACTGCAGTTGGGTCCCTAACCAGATGCAAATGACACTGGGTGTTAAACAAAGAAAGATGGTGAGGAAGGCCAAGGATTAAAAGGAAACCATAATGCCACCTAGAGTTAGATTTTTTTCTGGTGATTTTACTTCAGATTTTGTAACTTAGCTCTTGAATCTTCAGATTACGTGAGCATCACAGCTTCCATTTGCTAGGAGGCCACCTTTAGAGTCCTCAAAATGGAGGATAAAAAGCTTGAGACCTCAAATGCCCAAGTGCAAGTCTTGCTTTCTTTACCATAAAAAATATATTTTATATTATTTTTAGACACTTCATATGACCTTGTACAGGATGGTAGGTGCGGGAAGTGGCTTCTGAATATTCAAAGTACCATTAATTACTTGTATGTCACATACTCATGGATGTGGAAGTCCAGCTGGTAAAACAAGAGGCAATAAATGAGGAAGCGCTTAGCCTGAAGACTGAAACGCATTGTGGGACTTCGTATGTGAACCAAAGCAGCAGCAAATAGGTCAGCATGCTTTCAACACAGTTTGGGCTTTGGAAGTCAAATTTAAAAGAAACTTTTCAAACAAATGGGTGTTTATAGCTCATGGAACTTCAATTGTAAGCTCCCATTGTCCCTGAGTGTGTTAATCGTTCATTTATTTTCTCAGTATTATACTTTTCTCATCTCACCCCCATGTTCTCAAAAGGAATCTTGTTTTTCAGATAACATCCACTCTCAGGCAGCCAAGCTGTCCTGTAGCTACAGGTCACCTTGTGGATTTGTTAGGGATGAATCAATTAATTGTATCTTGGGGGGAAAGCTGGCATAGAAATGAGGTAAGAGAGCAGACAGCTGTAGCAGTGAATACCACACTAGAGAAATTTGTTCTCTTCCTCCACAGAGTTCCCATGTAAGCTGGCAAAGCGTGTGCCAAACTGCCCCCAGATAAGTATACCTCTATTCCTTAGCCTGATATAGAAGTGAAAAATACGGTGATAAAATGGTAAGTTTCCGTAACTCCCATCTACTGCAAAGACTGCAAATGAAAGCCAGAAATCAGCGCCCACCATGCAGCCCTGCTCTCACCGCCTCAGTTCGTACCACGACCACTTGCACCAACCCTGCCCATGGGATGTGCACCCTTGGGGCTCGGCCCTGACCCTCCAGGCCACGGCTCATCCCTGTGGAGAAAGAGACCCGCTCTACCTCGGGAGTTTTCCTGCTGTCCCCCGCCTCCTGGCCGTGACAGCTGTAGGTAAGAAAATGCCCTTCACGCGTGCAGGGCTCGCGGTAGCCAGCCCAGCCCGTAGGGAGGAAGAAGCTGACATTCAGAGTAATGAAAAAAAAACAGAGGGAAAACCAGGAGGGATTTGGGGACCCTGAAAGGAATGGGTGGCAGGTTTCTGCAATAGGTGGGGTGGGAGTGAGGAAGAGGGAAACAGGGAAAAAGTGGGAAGAAGCGTGGTGACCCACTCAGGGTTGGCCACTGCTACTTGCATTCCCCAAGCCCTACACAAAAGGCAGTGTATGATTGTATGTTTTCTTGGTTTATTATACAAAGGCTGCCAGGCAGCCCTAATGATGATATTTGTCAGTTCCTGAGGGCCTGATCATCATAACTGAGCTGCAAGACTCTGTGAAAATCCAACCCATTATTTACTGTACAAATGGATGTAAATATAGGTAAGTGTATTTTCTCGCAAGTAGCCCTTGGCCCAGTAATGACTCTGTCCAGCTGTGTTACACAGTATTTCCTTAATATAACTTAATTATAGTACATTAGGGATGAAAGTGATCTTGTATAATTACAGACACAAGTAAGAAGCGTACATTTGTGATTTTACCTTCCCTCTGGGTCCTACCGGTACATGAATTGTTCCCAGAGTCTCTTTTAATTCAAAATGACCTACTTATCTGTAGACAGCTCTGGCTGAAATGACTTGGATAAAATGAGAATGGATTTCATTACTGACTTAAACCATTTTTTTTTGAAATTGGATGAACTTTAAAAAAAGGATTTTTTTTTAATATGATTCTATACTTTTGGGCTTCTTCTAGAAAATAATTAAATGTTAAAAAAAATATTTCTGTATTATTCTAGATCCAGATGGACTAAAGGTACACAAGCAAATCTCGATCATTAACCTGTCCTTATAATTTTTCCAGGCAAAAATCATCAGGGATAAGCTTTGGAGATATTATCTGCAAAGAAATAAAGAAAATAATTTATAGTTATTTTGAATCAAAAAGTGGAAATGTTTAATTTCTGCAAGATTCATTCCAGGGGTTTTGACTGTATTCTTGTACTTCTTATTCCTAAGTAGCAATTTTTCCAATGGAAACATTTTGTTAGTATTTTCTGGTTAGTAATTTGTTGTGGGTGAAGCAATAGTCTTCATTTCAAAAAAAAAGAAGTTTCTTTTTGCTTCCCATTTCAGCTTTTGTGATGAATATGTGTGATGCCTCAGGCTGTTGCTGTTTGTGTGACAAAATGCCTATGTCGCTTTTTCTGAGGTAGATACACCTGATTTCACTTTGGTGTTTCACAGAGCCCAGAAGCAATATTGTTCATGAAAAGGAATAGTAAATGGAAAGGGCCACTGAGGATAGCTTACCTGTTCTAATTTATGGGTGGGAAAGCATACACAGCCTGGTCCTGATTCCACTTGGACAAGTTTTACACAGGCATACTTTTTTCCCTTTGGGGGTGTTTTTTCAATTGGATCTTAGGGCACACAAAACCAGAATGAGCCCTGCTAACGGTGAGGGGTGTGAAGTCACCCGGTAATTTAGATTGCTTATGGTGCCCACGAATTGCCTCTAAATGGCTTTCCTGGGATAGGAAGTGGGAAAAAAAAAAAAAAAAAGAACATATGACATTAAATGTCAAAAAAGAGAGTAAACTGTCAGTTGCCTTAGTGAACAAATGTTGCTGCAACAGTGTCCTCTATGTCATGAGCACAGATTTCTCATAACCTTAACAAATGTGGATCTTGAATAGAAGCTAGATGGCTCGGGAGTTATCTTAATTTTGGCAGGTGAGACCGTGCCATTTCCTTCAAAGTCAAGGACCCTACCAAAGTGTGCTGGGTTTGGCTGGGATAGTTAATTTTCTTCGCAGTAGCTGGTACGAGGCTGTGGTTTGGATTTGTGCTGGAAACAGGGCTGATAACCCAGGGATGGTTTCATTACTGCTGAGCAGGGCTTACACAGAGCCAAGGCCTTTTCTGCTCCGGAGCCCTGCTTTCCTGGGGATGGCTGAGCACCTGCCTGCCCATGGGAAGCAGGGAATGAATCCCTTGTGTTGCTTTGCTTGTGTGCACAACTTTTGCTTTACTTATTAAACTGTCTTCATCTCAGCCCAGGAGTTTTCTCACTTTTACCCTTCCGATTCTCACCCCCATCCCACTGGGAGTGAGCGAGCAGCTGGGTGGTGCTTAGCTGCGGGCCGGCGTTAAACCACAACACAAGGGATGCAGGTTGTGGTGGGTCTACAGCAGCCAGCTGGGGTCTTTCCATTTACTGCAGTAGGAATGGTTTAAGGCTTTAGTTCTCAAATCAGTTTTGTCCAAATATGTAAAAATATTCTCTCATGTAAAATATTCTCCATATAAAATAATCTCCTACCATAGAGGCTGTGATTTTGCATGCTGTTTTGTTTTTACAAAACTCATCTGTGGTACTGCAGAACTAATATTTACTTTGAAGTGGAAAAAGCAGTTATGTAAGCTTTTGTCTTTTTGACGTTGAAAATTTCTTAATATTTGTTACTGAACAAGTATAACTGAAATTGTGAGGAACTCACTTGTACGGTGCCACAATTATCAGCTAGTTAATTTTAAAATAGAATTTTCTCCGGCATTTTAATTACTGAAGCCAAGGGAATGCCCATGTTCCAAGAGAAAGATGCAGTAAAAGTCATGTTATTTGCACAACTTACCCTCAGATTCTAAGAAGCAATGGAAAAACTGCTTCTCCAGTTTAGTTGATTTGCTCAATATAAAGGGTTCTGTCCCTCTACCGCATGGCTGGTGTGGTAACATCTCCCTGCTTTAATCGGAGATTAAAACTGCCTCAAGGAATTCAGAGCAAGCACTGGACTGACCCATCCAAGGGATGAAAGAGTGAAACTGTGAACTTATTTATGTATAAAAAAATACCTTTGTTGCTGTTAGAAAGTTTTCTTTTGCAATAAATGGAGTTTCTTTATCTGTGAAAACCTGCATGGTTCAAAATATGCTTTTTCTACTCCAGCTCGCAGCATTTAATTTTCAGTCTACCACCTGAAACTGTTTCATAGAAACCAGGAGCCCTTTGACATTAGAACCATATTCAAAATGGAGGTAATGACTCCTCCATCTGATCCAATCAGGGGCATTAAATATAATGGTTTATTCTGTAAAAGCAACAGTAAATGTGAGCACCTGCCTTATAGCTCCCAGGGGACTCTTTTGAAAATAAATCCTCCTAATAGTTGAGATGAGCTCAGAGAAGCCATTAACATCCTTCCAAAATTACACTTTAAAGATTACAATGACCTTTGCAAAGCTTTCTGTTCTCTCTCTCCCTTGCACATTCATTGGGATCTTAGCACAGCGTCCTCTCGGTGGGGCTCTGCCAGTGAGATGGCACTAAGCGCCGTCCCCTTCCACAGCAGCCCAGGGTGCTCACACAGGTCCTCCGTGGCTGAGCAGTACTGCGCCAGTGGGCTTGCTCCATCACGCCAGGTCCTGTGCTGCATACACATTAGCCCATGCCTGGGTTCCACCCCTGTGTAAAGGAAGTACTTCTTCATCTGGGGAGATCTGGGTGAGGACCAGCACATAAGGCATGCGGAGGTCCAGACCATGAATAAAATATAGATGCCAGGACTGTCTGTGCCCTGCTGTTTCCAGTTCTCCAAAGATGTCTAAGGAAATCTCATGTGTCCCACACAATGCCCCAGCTGCCACTGTGCTGTATCCTTGGCCTTGCACCACAGAAAGCTGGCCCTCATGGGCTTTGAAGAACGCAGTCTCTAGCAGGATGCTGCAAGGAAATGTGATGTGTGTAGAGAGAGTTAATGGTGCTGATTGGTATCTGCAAGGCCAGTGCCTTCTCCACAGACTGTAATGTCACATTTTCTCTGTCACATTTGAACAAAGTCCAAAAAGGGTCAGCTGCACAAGGGTAACCCTCTGGTATGACTCAGGAATCTAGCTTTATCACATGTTTTGAGACAGGTTCCTGTGCTGATCACAGTAGAGACAGAGGGGATCAAGAACATGCAGACTGTATGGAGGGCTCCTAAGCTGCCTTCAGTAGTGAGAAAATGAGGCACCCTGATGTGGAGAGAGATTTCAAAAGCACCATTTGCCTTCCTGCCCTAATCCACCGTCGGGAATGGAGAATTATGGGCTCTGCAGATATCATGCTCCCTTTTCTAGCTGCTTTGCAGAGAAGTAGTGCCTCAGTGACATTTTTGCACAGCAGTAAATCGGAGCCCAGCTAGGTTTGCTGAGTCTATCAAACGAGCCATCCTCCACCAGGTAGCATGCTTACGCCTCCCAGCGCACAAACGCGCACGTAACCTTCCCCTCTCCGCATGCTGTCTGCTGGAATCTGTTGTCACTATCGGCACACACGCCATGCAGCAGCCTTTGCCGGGGACACGAACCTGCCTACACCCTGCCCTGCCCGCACCCTGCCCTGCCCGCCTTCTCGCTCTTGTCAGGAGGCAGGTCTAGCTCTGCAGCACGCATGGCGAGTGCTCCAGTATGGGCCTTGGGTGCCTATCTTGCACCAGGGACACCTCACGCAGCAGGACATTCTCCACCAGTTTGCTGCTATTTCACAGAGATCCAGCAGAGAAGCAGGCTCAGTCTGGAGCTGGCAGAGAAGGCTGGGGAGTTCCTCCCGCCCCCCTCTGCTTGCCTGTGTTTGCTCGACCCCCGGCTCCTGCCACGCTGCTACCAGTCCTCAGCACAAAGCCAGCAGGTTAGGCATCAACTAGCAAAGAGCTGGGAGACTGCTACAAGGGGCGCCTGTGGCCTGAGCAGAGCTTGCAATGCCCAGGGGCAGGCAGTCACCACACTGAAGCCTGACAAGTAGGAACACAGGGATCTGATGAGCATCTTAACTTGCTGAGGCAGGATGCCTCACAGCCCACAAGGGAACTCTTCAGCTGTTATCTGGGCTGCCAGAAGCTCCAAAGGCAAATGCTCAAGAAGTCTGAGTTGCCCAGCATGTTTTCAGTCTGACTAAGCTGTGGGTGTTAACGCTAAGAGTTGGAAGGGAAAGTGGGAACACAGGGCTGTTTGTCTGGGGCTTTGCCCCTCGTTCGCTTTATTTATTTAGAAAAGCAAGGGTCAGCAAGAGGGAGCATTGCTGTGCAGCACCAGCAAAAGAGAGGCTGAAGGGCTGTGTTGGACCCCTGTATAGCAGATACCAGCCTAGCCCCAGGTTGTGCTTGTGGGAGGTGTGTCAAGACTGAGCCTCGCTAAGAAGGTGCAAAGGAGTGTAGGACATCCCTCGTACTGTCGAGTGCCCTGCCAATATGCATTTTGAGTATGTTGATCAACACATAAGGCCTGAAGTTTAAACACTGTAAACATAGGAAAGGCCACTGCCCCAAGAACTGCAGGATCTTCTGCTGTTTGTAGCAAAGACAAATGCTTCTACATTTTAAGAGCAGCAACTTCCAAGTCAGTCCCCGTCAGCCCTCCCACTGCCGTTTCCCTGGCCGCAGTCACCCACTCCCTGCATTGCGCTGATCAACTCTGAGAGGTAAGGGTGTTGCAGATCTTACTAGGGGAGTTCCAAGCACTGTTCTGCCCACTGGACGTGGCAAAAACTGACCTATAAATGTAGTCCATGTCTATGTCTAAAATACTGCAAAACACCACCTCCCTCCGAGTGCTGGGTAACAGCTGCTGACACCCGTTCTGTGTCCCTTGTTCGCATAAAACACGTGGGATGTACAAGATCTTCAGTGCTGCCTGTTGTTCCATCACCTATGCCAATAATTTTTTAAGTGTCTAGGTATGCTCAGTGTGAACTGGAGGCTTCTGAAGACGTGCGTCTTCAGTAAAGTGCTCTGATACTGTCAAATGCTGTCAAATACTGTGTGGTGTAGCAATAGATCTTGCAGCTGTTTGCAAAGAGATGATGTTATTGTTCTTTAAATGTGGAGAAGTGAAGGGATTTTCTCATGGTCACACAGAAGAAAAAGTGGTGAATAGGATGATTTTCTCCCGATCTTAAAACTAGTACTTGTAATTAAAGAAACATGCTGCCTCGGAGTGCTATGTTTTTGGGTTTTGTTTGGGGCTTTTTTCCACAAATACTCAAAGGCAGAACCTCACTGTTATATTTTAAGCACATTCACTACTTTACAGCAGGCAGGTTGTGTAGAGCTGGTCGGGATTTTTTATAAAGTAAATTTCAGGAAGAGCCAATTTTAACTTTAATTAAGCCAATGCTTAATGTCCTGATGGAATTTGACAGATCTAAACACAGGTCTCCTATATCCTAAAGGGCGCCCTGGAACTCACGGTCATAAAAACTATTTTTCTGCCTTAATGAAACCACAGCTAAACACGTTTGCTTCACTGATACACCAGACTTAAAAAAATAATCTGACATCACCTTAATAGTCAGAACATAATGGCCTTAATATCCCATTCATTTGAAAAACTTTCATTTGCATAGTGCTCACTGTTAGTGTGATGGATTTACTTGATCTCATTGACGTCTTGGGGCAGTGAGCAGAGCTACCGTGGGTTGTGCTGCTCCTGTGGCAGTGCAGAGGTAGCTTGTAGGGTGTCAGGAAAAACCCTGCTTCGGAATATATACTGTTTTAAGATAACTTTTATAGAGAATTGAGACCTGAGTCATTACCGCAACACATAAATGTTTGCTATTTTATTAATGTTCTGATGCTCTTGACATTCTATGAAGGTAATTTTGAGATGCCTTGGGCTGGAGGAAAGATTTAATTCTAGTATTGAGGAGCTCCGATAGATGTCGTTAAGATTAAAGACATTTAGTCATGGTTTTTGAGGCAACACAAATCTATTTATGATATCATAACCCGAGCAAAAAAAAAAAGTAAATTACACTAAGTGGGAAGTCTAGGTGATTCAATTTCAAGTTGTCAGGATAGCTATGAAAACATGAAATGCTTTGCAGCCCGCTGAGTGGGAAGCCATTCAGCTAGAGACATATTTTTGATCCTGCTTTAGCAGGAGGGTTGGACTAGATGATCTCCCAAGGTCCCTTCCAACCCTTGCCATTCTGTGATTCTGCGATCCTGCATATGTGCACACTGACGCGCTCTTTCTCTAGACTTGTTTTCATCATTCTTGGAAAGATACAATGGGTCCGTAACAGAAATCTATCATAAGTGTGAGGAGTCCTGCTTGCATGAACCTGTGGGAGTTCCCAAAAGTAGGGTGGAAGAGGCAGCCCTTTTTTGGAGTTTGGGCATGTGGGGAAGAAGGATTCAGCTGCTCTGTGGACATGTTCTTCTTTTTGGTACGTATAGAATATTAAAACCCAAGGTGAAATCCTAGTTTCTTGGATGTCAATGACAAAACTTCATTGACGGGAATCAGGCTGGGTTCCCACTTTTCTTGGCTTGCACTGACTCCAGCGTGGCTTGCCCCTCACCAGAAGCCCGACCCTGTTTGGAGACCAAGCTTTGAGGAAAGAGAAGTGCCATAAGCTTGACGCCAGGGCATAGAAAGTGCCAGCTGCCGCCAAAAGGCAGACCAGCCGAGGTGACCCCAGCATAGGCCATCGTCCCCCCGGCCACTGGGCATAGGGGCAGAGCTGGGAGAGACCCCCCAAGGAGGCTGGGCAGGGCCCGTGGGGTCTGATAGTGCCCTCAGGGCCCTGACAAGCAGAATGAAATCAATTTATGGATAGGAAAAGCCAGGAAAGTAATTTAAATCATGCATCCTGATGACCTCTCACACAATACTTTGCAGGATTATGCCTCTCTAAAAATGTTTTAAATCTCATCTAGTTTGTCTTTTGCATATGAAATGACATAATGTCCAGCCGTGGCTCCTTCTCCTGCCTTCTTCTTCACCTGGCGACAATTCTTTTTCTGTCTTTATGTTAGCTCTGAGGAGATGCTAGGCTGTGATGAAGTTCCCTCCTGAGAGGTTTATATAGCTATGCAAATCTATCTCCTTTCCTCTTTCCTCCCGTGCTTTTGCCTGGTGTGAAACTATTTCCTGGCTGTTCAATACTATGTATTTTTGTCATGTTTTTCTTAAATTACAAAGCTTAAAATTGCCCACAGAAGTCATCAGTATAAGCCACAGTGGCACAATTGTTGCTAAGGATAATGAACCTCCTCCTACCGCTGAGGATGGTTTGGAAATTTCCGTATTATCTAGGATTTCTGTATCATTGAGGATTTGCAAAAATCGAGCTAAAAATCTCATGAGCCTTTTTTCATTGTGTTTTATAACAGTTCTCCGATTTCCACATGGAAATGTTATGAGCACAATCTGTTCTGTTCTGTGTATATCAATTTCATTATATTGCCAAACCATTTTTTCCCCAGAATTGTGTATTTCTCAAATACATTTCGCTGGCTTCATTAGAGCTAGAACTTCACTTCTTTGAAGCAAACACTAACTTTCACATAGATTTACTTATTAACACCAGAGTTCACCCCAATTTTTACATTTGTGCACTAGAAATGGTGGGTTCTGCAACAGGCATCAGTGCTAGAGAAATGAGAGTGTAATATTGTACATTTGTCTCTCTATAAAAATAGTTCTGTCTGCAAGTGAAAATATGCTCTGCTTTGTTAGCGGAGGGTGCCTTAGCAGGAATTTAAACACAGAGCTCATCCCTAAAGCCTATAGCGGTAAATATATAGTAGAAGTTACTTAATGATTACTTTCACGATAAATTTAAAAGATAGTCCACTCCTATTACAGTATACTGGAAAACATAAAAAAGAAAACCTGTTGAGTTTTTGACGTTTGTTCCTACATTATCAGATTTCATAAATTTTCAGCCTACTTGGAGAGTAGCCTGTTCGGTAGACCTGTTGTTGAAGTATGGATATTACCAGCTCAAAAGCTCTTTGCACAGTGGATTTGCTTGTGATTATTGCTGAAACATTGCTACCCTTATTTCTGAGAAAGGCCTATCTAGGTGATAGGAGTTTAAAAATAATCGTAATAACTTCATTTTGAAAGCTATGAAGTTCAGAAATTTCCCATGAATTAGAAACATTTTTTTTTCAGTCAATTCTGTCTTGCAAAGCTGTATGAATTTTCTAGGCCAAAGCAAATGATAGTAAATACTTGTATTTTCAGTCTAGTAAGACAACCTGTCTGGAGGGTATATTCTGACTAAGCAAAAGATATATTTTAAGACCCTTTACTGACCTTATCAAGATTTTAATATAACATTTTGAAAAAGCTTGTGTTATTATCAAAAGTCGTAAATGTGTCTTTTTAGTTAATTCTGAAAGAAAGTCTTAAGAATACCCACCAAAAATGAACTGAATTGTTTAGCAATTTTTTGAAATATAAGACTTATTAATGATATACATAAAACTTAGAGGAAGCATCTGCTAAATATTTCACATGAAATACAGGCTCATAACATTTTAAGTCAATTACTTTGAACTATAATGTTGGTATTTTATTTAATATATGAAAAAGTCTCTGATAAAAAAATGTGCAGACATATACGGATGTTAAATTATCCACTGGAAAGGTCCTGTATTGTTCTCTAATGCAATGAGAATTGTAAGAATAACACAAATCTGTAAATGTGAAGGCCATAGAACTGGGTTTATTATCTTTTTATGTCTGTAGTGACTTTATAAAAATCTTCAATGGAAATTTATATGATTCGTATTCTTTGTGTGTGATAGAATAAAAAGCCATATATAACAATTGATTTAAAAGGCAGAAGATTTTTACTTGCAAAGAATATTCACTACATGACAGTAACAAAAAATTACAAGAAGAGTTCCTCCATTTCAAGATTGAACAGAGAACTTTATTGCTTTGGTATATCTGTAGTTTTCTCTCCCTTCTTCCATAGAAAAAAATCAATAGAAGAATCATAAAAGTGTTAGCTTTTCAAATCTCTGCCTTACCAGATTTGCTTGACTTTTGAAAAAATTTATAAAAGAAAAAAATTTAAAAATTTGAAAATAAATCCCCTCAAAACAGTCTACAATTGTATCTTGTTACAAAAATCTGGAAGAATATTTTAAAACCCCTTCAAAATCAAAAAATAATTCTATATTACAAAAATATTTAAAAAAATAAATTGGAGAGACATAGAGAACTCTAAATAGGCTGAGTATTTAAAATTACTGTAGCAACCTGTTTTTCCATTTTTAGAAATGGAAAAACTGTCTTTGTCTACCTCTTTCTTGGAGGCAAACTCCTTTTTTCATGGCTTTATGTTACAAAATAAAAGAAATAGCTATCCCATCAACTTGTCACTTTGTTGTGTGCATCACCTGCTTTCTGTACTGCACATTTAAAAATAAGAAATAATAGATGCAGATAAATCTTTGGTTTTGAACCTGATATCTGTTTGGCTTTTGAAGATAGTTTTGTCTATTTTATCCACAAGTTATTATCAGTGCCCTGAGCGCCTACTTAGATGGAGAACTTCCTTTTCACTGAGTATTATTTCTCTTTATTAAGGCTGTCCTGTGAGTACTCTTACCAGTAGCGTCTCACTGTAAATAATTTGGATCTGAAGCCATCAAAAATGGCAATCAGTCTGACCACGCAAAGACCTCCGGGGACATCAATATCTGATGGCAGCCGTTAGTGCTCAGTGCTTGCTGCCATTCAGCTTTGGCCATGGGCAGACCTTGGAGTTGGACTTTGGTAGGCTTAAACCTGAAATCCCAGGCTTAAAAAAACAAACTGGAGCTCTTAGAACTACTGTCCTAATATCCTAATGTTTTCAGGCAACTGAATTGCTGTTACTTAAGGGCATCAACAAAGTGTTACCTGTAAAACTGACGCATTTTCTCATCAATCAGCCCATGAGAAACTCAGCTGAGCTTGCTCTGGTGACTGATCTGAGGGTAGTCCTGTAGCTCAGCAGGACCATGGCATTGCACGAATCTCTTAATAGTTGCTCTTGTATTTTACATGTGTACATTCCTCCAAACAAACAGGAGGAGGAGATGCAGTTGAAATCCAAAGTATTTAATTGACAAAACATTCTTTCTTCTACACTACTGTGGTAGGGGGAAATGCATTTAAGTTATTGTTTGGCTTGTTTCGAAGGTCTGCTTTGTTTATCCCCAGATATTATCTGGGAACAGAGACAATTCAAGAATGTGGAATTTTACAACAAGAAAAGAGTTTTAGATAATGCTTTGAAACACTTGGTAAACTGAGAAGACAAAAAACAATGCAATATAAGTAAGACATACAATATCTCAGGTAGTTCAGCAGTCATGGTATGTTTAAACTCTAGGAACAGGTGTAAAATGCCGAAGAAAAATAATATATGTTTAGATGAAAAGGAAAAAAAATGTTAAAGAGTGCTAGCAGATGGCCACCCCCTTGGGGAAAAAATCTTATCTAATTTATTTAAGTTTAGAAATGAAGTTATAGGGAAAGTCCTAGGGCATCTGGAAATGGGAACCCTGGATGAACACTGTCTTGAAGCTGAAGCCCATTATTTTAATTTTTTTTAGTACTTTAATCTATATAAAGTAGTTGAATATTGCTAACAATATGTAATCTTATTTTATATAAAAATTGTCTTCTATATAAGGTAAATTAAGTTGTGGGTTTTTTCAGAGCAGTAGTATAATGTTTAAGTGAATTCCCTGATTTCAGTTCAGTTTGCAGAACAATTTTGATGCATGTGAAATAGAGCCATTATAGAGGAAACTAACTGGAAGTTTCACTCCAGATATACGCCAAATGCGCTCCAACCTTAATGGTGACAAAGTGGTCCAAACCAGCATTTGGTCCTTTGGTCACCTTCAAACTACTTGTGTGATGGAGGCATTCAGGACAGGTTCAGTATAAAAATAAAACACCTGAACTGTCTATAGAGTTGATGTAGAAGACTCGGCACTTTCCCCATCTACTGAGTATTATTTCTATCTACTGATCCATTCTTAGAGCAATAAATTAATTGCTAATGTAACCATTAAATAACTGTGTATATTCCTAATCCAATGTAAACTTACACTACATAAAATAAATCCACACACTGCTCATTCTGCGTGAACAGACTTTCTGACTGTGGAAAGACCCAACTTGCTTCTTGCTTCTTATCTTCGTGGCTTTCTGATCACATACTCATTAGCAAGGCTAAAACCCGACTGGGCATGTGTATACTGCCTGCATTTCTTACTTTTGTTTTGCTAGGCTCTATTTGTATTATTTTACAATATTTCTTAAAGTTCTTAATGGTATTTTAACCATTTCTTAATACCATTCCGGTCTTAATTTCTTAATAAAAATTCAGTAATTTATTTTATACTACTTCTTGTATTATATTTCATGTTATACAGTATTTCATGTATTTCATGTTATACAGTATCATAGGCTAAGTTTAATAGGTCTACAACTGAGAGTCTAGATTCCCGAAGATCTCTATAAAATAGTCAGAGATTACCAGATAAGAAACCTTTTTCCTTACACAAGTCTAGAGATATTGTCTCTTATAATCTAATGCTTTAAATGAAGTTTCCTGTCAGACCTGACATTCTCCAAGGCCTTTGTTTGTTATTGTCCTTGACTGATGTATCAGCTTGGAACAAGACACCAGGCTGCCGTAATTTGCATGCTTCAAACCCAGGTTAACTGCTGTTTCATTTTAACACAAACCAGAGGCAACATGCGTTGTTTCCAAGATAGCTCGGTCATCAACGCCTTAAAATGTGATATATTTTTCAGGTTTTTATTAGCCCAAGTTGCTGGTTTTCATCCTGCCTTCTCTTACTGAAATATCCTTGCTGAGAGTTTTACCTGTTAATCTTCAAATGCCTTTTCAGGGCACATTTCTTTTGAGGAAGACTTTCTCTAAAAAGCAGTTAAAGAAATGCATGCAGCAGAGACGTCTTTCATGATTTCCAAGTGTAGCGCCCCTTCTACACCTTATCAGTTTCTGTACCTACAGTGCAGTCCCCTATCTGTCATTTCTGCTTATATTCAATTCAAGAGTCTTCTTTTTTTCCCCTAGAAATTATTCATATACTCTACCAGTTTAAAAGTATAGTTGTACATACATGCATATATATAAAATCATAACAGAAACACTTTATGTCTTCTGAATAAAGGATGCTCACGTTTCCTTATATTCACATTACAATGTTGCTGCCACAGTGCTTTGTTTCAATTATTTTTTTATTTAGTTCCTGAAGCAATAGGAATGTTTTCTTGTCAAATAAATAAATAGCTGAATGATGAAGAAATAAATAGAGAAATCTGTTTCATCACTTTATCTGCAGTATTTTTTTTCTAACTTTTCTTATTATAAAATACACATCTTTTAAATTAGATCAGTTTTCTTTAGTTCCTGAAGCAATAGGAATGTTTTCTTGCAAATAAATAAATAGCTGAATGATGAAGAAATAGAGAAATCTGTTTCATCACTTTATCTGCAGTATTTTTTTTCTAACTTTTCTTATTATAAAATACACATCTTTTAAATTAGATCAGTTTTCTTTAGTTCCCTATTTCCTAAATCCCTAGATTAATACATTACATGTCACAACTAGAAACAACAAATCATCGCAGGATAAAATTTACTCTGTAGACTTCGCAATCTTTTACTTTCTCTGACAGGTACAGAATTCTCTTGTCCTCATTACCTGCAAGAATTTTTTTATCTGATCACCCTAAATAAATGGAAAACCTTAATTTCTGATTGTAAACGAATTAAACAGAGCAGCTGATGCAGAAGGATTTGCCATTTCTACACTAATTTAATCTTTTTGTTTCTTCAAGTCCAATTTTGCAAACTAATGATTAACTCCTGGGCCACTGATTGTCCTATGATCTTGTTAGCCTTTCTTCTGCATCTTGGAAATCTTTCTTCTTCTTGGCCTAGAGATAAGGAAAACAAGATAGTGAGGTCAATGGGACTGCTGGTGAGCAGTAGGAGTCCTTTCTGTTATCAGCTTCAATGGTAATAGGCAAGGTATAATCTCTGGACATACTCAGACCTTTCCTTGCACTCCTCAAAGTCTGTCTGGGTTTTCTTTCCACTTTGTCATCTTTGGTGCTACTTTTGTGTTTGCTAGGCCTCTTCCTTCAAATAAGCAAAAATGACTCTCAAGTCCCTTCCCTTCCCTTCCCTTCCCTTCCCTTCCCTTCCCTTCCCTTCCCTTTTCTCCCTTACCTAGTTTCGTCTCTTTAATCACTTTCACTTTCATAATTATTATGAAAAGCATCATATATGTTTCAGAGACTCTTAACTAAACCCCCCAACAAAACCAAGAGAAAAATGACTTCATGAACCACGATTTTGGAGAGACTCGGTCTAGGCTAGCTAAGTCTATGACCTTTCTGCTCAGAATAGTGATGTAACTCTCAGCTGCAGCGTGTATGGGGTTTGCAGGGCAAGGTTTGGGTAGCAGGGTGGCTACAGGGGTGGCTTCTGTGAGAAGTCTCCCATGTCCGACAGAGCCAAAGGCTCCAAACAGACCCACCACTGGCCAAGGCCAAGCCCATTGGCGATGGTGGTAATGCCTCTGGGATAACATATTTAAGAAGGGGAAAAAACTGCAATTGCAGCTGAAGAGAGGAGTGAGAATCTGTGAGAGGAGCAGCCCTGCAGCCACCCAGGTCAGTGCCGCAGGAGGGGCAGGAGGGGCTCCAGGAGCCGGAACCAAGGTGGTAAATACACTGTGAATTTTAGCAAATATTGCATTTCTCCCAATTTTCTAAGTGCTTTTATAATGCTGCTCTCTCACTGTGGAAGCTAGAGAAAGAGTATTGTGCTCTCCATGGAAAGCAAAGTGCAAGGAAACATTTTTAACTTCAGTTTAGCAAACCAAGTTTTGGAAACTGCTTGCACTGTGCGCTTGCCAGCAGACACCAGGAATTCCAGATAAATGAGCATGCAACATGTCTTGGTGTCTGACATGTTTTAACTTGATTTTACATCAGAGAAACTCCATTGAGGGAACTCATTCAACATTAATACAAGTGAGATAAGAAGCCTGTATTAATGGAGCTTAGTCAGTCATCAAGAGCAGCAAGATGTCTATATGTGGAGTGCAGCTAAATTGTTTTCATAATGGATTTTATTAATTGAATTAATTTTCATGTCTAAGCAGGATTTAACTAGGGTCATATTTGCAACTGTCATCCAATTAATAATCGGCAACCAATTTTGAAATGCAGTATTTCCTGTATTTTGAGTGCCAGATTGTGGATGAGTAAACTCAAATGAGCCAGATTAGTTTTGTTTGAATGACAAAGATATTACAAACATTAGTAGGCTCAGACAGTCACCTTCTTTTGTCCCAGACCAAGGTAATGGATATGGTACTTACATATATTAACAGAGTACACACCCACAATATTTTTTGTGTTGTGGGAGAAGTAGCCAGCCATATCAAACTTTTAAACTGTTTTCCCAGCATTAGCAAAAATTAATATAAAAATTTAAAGAAAAAAGCAGCATGCAGATGGCCTGGGCATGCTTTTTCTGAGGGTGCATAACAGCGTATCTAGAGATACTTCTCAGTTCAAGCTTCAAACCATGCTTTGAGACAGAGATCTGAAGAGCGATCAGAAGAAAACTCCTTACACTTTTGAGGACTGCTGACATTGCTGTTACCATACAGTGCTGGAAACATTTGTCTTCTGAATTACAAATTGGTATTATAACACACTTCCAGCAACTAAACGATGTAAAGTGTTCCCAAGCAGTGTTTCCATACATTTAACGTTTACTTGCTGCAGCGACACTTAGGAATGAAGATGAGCTGCTGATTTTAAACCCAAGTTGCTCCTTGGGAGAGGGTGCATGACGGTAGCCATGAGCGCTTCGAGAACTTTATTGCTGATGCACAGAAGCATAAACAGGTTCTTGTTAAGATCAAAGAAGGGAAAATCTTCTAAGTTATCCCTGGGTTGATAAGCTCCAATTCTATCTCCTCTCTGAGTGAAACATTAAACAGTAGCAGAGGAGCTCTGATGGTTCCCTGGCCTGTTGTTTTTTAGACGTGTGGGGGATTTTTCTTCTTCATTTTGAAAATTTGTCAGTTATTTTCCAGCCAGAAAGAGGGATTTTGAGAGCTGTGCGTGGCACGACCCAATCACAAGGCAGGCAAACAGGGCGTGAAGGTCGCCACCATATCTGCCACTCACAGCAGCACGCTGCAAACTTGCAAGCGTCCACTTTTTCAGTGCTTCAGCTCACTGGAGTGTCGCTACCTACAAACACTATCTGCAAAAGGGGAAAATCCAACACGGTCTCCCCTGTGCTTTGGCAAAGAAATGACTTGAGTCTTGGGAGAAGTTAATGTCTGATCTGTGCACGGTTTGCTTTTTCAGCTTTTTCAGCTAGTCTCAGTGCTCTTATGTTTCAGTCCTTCAAAATACAGGATCTAAAAATAAAACCAAACAAGTAAGAGTTTTTAAAGCTTCACATATTAAGCGTTTATGCCTGACTAGAATCTGCTAATGAGGGACAGATTAATTGGGACTTCTTGGAACCAAGCAGAAAGACATAGTCTGCAAAAATACAAGTATGCATCCTGTTGCAACTTTTCCAAAGGCTGCAGTGTTCTAACTTCAGCAACTCCAGTGAGGAGTCGGTATGAGAGTCACCCAGAAAAAATTCCCATTTTTATGTGATATTCAGCTCTGGAGCTTTTGGGACTGATTCTAATTTTGATTTATAGATAAAGTATTTCTTTGATAAACATTCCCTGACATGTCAGGCATAAAAAAGGAAGTATAGTAAACTCCAGATCTCCTTAAATACATCCGCCAGAAACATACTCACTTCTGTGCATGAATATATATGAGTTTGTTTTGGGTAAAATTGATAACGTGGTGAAAGCAATGAAAGAGAAAATTGAATACAATGACTGATCAGTTCAAAGACAGTATTTTCTGATGTCTTTCTTTTTCCATAAGAGGATCAGCTTGAGACAGGCTTTCAAATGGGAGCAATATATTTCAGAGAACGTATGGCAGTGACCTCAGTGCTGTGGAAGCAGATCCCAGTAGCTCATTCAGAACCAGTTTCTCCTCTCTGGAAGACCATCTGAGAAGGGAGCCAGTGTAAAAACAAGCTGGCAGCAAGCAAAAGCCAATAACCATCCATAAGGATGACAGGGAACCCTTTATTGGATAATTAGATTAAAGCAAACTCATGGTGGTAACTTACTACTTAAAGTGTTGAAAAGCAATTCAAGACTTTATTCAAGGCTCAGGCTCTTAAACAGAGGATTAATTTTAACCCTTAGACAACCAGCTGCTTCTTGACATTTGGGCCCTGTTATCCAGATCTGCAAGGTATGAATCCCTTTGAGGGTGGGACTGGGGCCAGGTCAGGACTTTGGAACAGTTTCTTGCTCTCTTTTAAAGAGAGCAAGGACTGGTTTCTGCCTGGAACTGATTTTGGACCAATGGTTAAGAGACAACATGTTTTGCCCGGCAGAGCCTTCCAGATGTGTAACTGCTTGAATACATATGCCTGAAAAAACAGCATCAAAGGCAGATCCAATGCAATACTACTGATACACAACCCCAACTGGCAGAAGCTGTTGGACAGCCATGAAACACATTCTGGTATTTATGGTTTTTGAAGCCCTCTGCTTAATTTTCTACATTGTCTGTGTCTCTTAATTGTCAGCATAGGCTACAAAACAAACCGGGCTAGTGAAAGCGGTCTCAATGTCTGTAGAGTGTTACAAATGTACAACCTGACCTGAAAGGTGGCTATTTTTAAAACACAAGAGCCATAAATGAAGGGTAACTTTTGAAATGACTGCAGAATGTGGTTCAAGCTTTATAAAAAGAAAAGTGCAGTCCACTGACCAGAGACCAAGCTTGACCAGAGTAAATCCTGAAGCATTTGAAAACAATACCGAAAGGGGAAAACCTGTGTTAGCTTTGGCTGCTACTAATATTGTGTTGCAATGGAAACACAGCCAGGTACTGGACCTTATGCTGATGTGAACTCTTGCTAGCACAGTTAAGACATTGATTGTGTTCTGTAGAAATGATAATAAAAAGCAGACTAGTAGCTTATTTAATGTAAGTAATGTCTGTGAGTTCCTATACTCTCCTATAGAGTCTGTTGTCAGCTTCTGAGTTGCCTTTAACACAAAGAATCAGTAAAGAAAAGCAAATGGGAATGAAAGTTTCTAACACTATTCCTGCAAAAAGACTGTGCAATGCATTGAGGGAGTAACTTCAGGTGTTCAAGGTGTAGGCTAAGTAGATTAAGCATTCAGTGGAAAATACTCTGATAACTTTGATCTGTGGCAGCACCAAAGCTGGCAGCTCCAACCAGAGCAGCCTCCAGTGGGAATTTACAGATTCCTGCTTAGAAACTGATATCTCAGATACTTTTGATCAAGAGACTTAAGCAGCTGCTTAGCTCTGCCTTGAATTACTCTAGCGAAATGAAGTCCTAAATTCTGAAGAGTGAAATAAAGCTGATGACAGGCAGATCCACTGGACAAAAAGACAAGGGACACCCATGGGTTTTTCATAGGGAATGATGGGGTGTGTGTACAACCAACCTGTTCCCGCATTTTTGCTTGGAACCAGCATCAAGAATGGCCAAGTGCTCTGGGAGGCTGCATAGAGAAGAAATTTAGGTATTTTAAATACTGCAACTTTGGCTAAAGCTGCTGAAAAAAATTCATTGATTATAGTTATTTTTTTAGGCCTTTAGGAGCTACAGAGCTTAATACCTCTGCACAGGCCTGTTTGCAACCCACCGCAAAATGACTTTTTAATGGATTGCAATCTCAGTGTTACCTATCCTTTATGGCCATTTTGCTCACCCCTCCCCGAGCATAAATATAGGATCTGTGTGTGAAAGAGGTCACAAATAAATGGGTGCAATTCACAAAGCTGAGGCTTATTTTCACAGCGCTTGCCTGTCTTTTGCTCACTCGCTCGCTCACATTTTGCTGTCTCACCCTTCCCTTCTTCATGGCCGCCTTGTTAATGTGGCCTTTTGTTGCTCAGTAAACTCGGAGACAAAATGAGAAATGGCATCAAAAGCATATATAATGTCCTGCATGTTAATAACAGGGAGCTTTTTCGGGCACTTCCTAAACAGTGGTTTGTTAGTCTTGATTGTTAATGGCTTAAAGGCAAGTCGACCACCTTACCAGGGAAAAACCCAAAAGCTTACAGAAACATTAATTTTGCAGCTAAGTATACTTGTATTTTTTTTATGTTAATCTTCTTGCCAAAGGCAGTAAGTCTGAACATCAACAGTCAGGTATGTCAAACACAGAAATTTTATTGCAGTCCAAGTACTCTGACATCTCAATATTTTCCCAATAGAATATTCAATTCCTTTTTACTTATGATTGTTGACTTATGTTCTGATGTTAAATGTTGTTTGCATAGTCTTCTTCACTTCTGTAAAGTGCAGGGATGGATAACAGCAGAGGGAGGAGACCCATTTTCCTCCCACCCTAAGCAGCAGCATCCAAACTGGCAGACCTTCCCAGGTATTCATCAGGGCGGTATCACAGCCCCTTTCTTCCCTCTCCTCCAGGAGCTGCATCAGGCACAAAGGTAGGCAAAATACTGTCAAACCATAATCCTACATTCACTCATGGTGGGTTTAGTATTTTCCAGCCAGACTGCACAGACATAAATGACTATTAAAGCAGTGAATTAGGCAGTAGCTGTTTGGTGGAAGAGAGGATCTCAGCAGAAGCCACCCAAGAATGACTGCCCAGGGACGCAGGTGTTGCCTATCATGACAGCATTTTTGCTCTAGCATGAAAAACAACCATGGAAAATAGACAATGGAAAGCAACTGGAAAAAAACATTTCTTAGTAGAACTGTGGGCTTTCTGTCTTCTCAGATCTTTTTTTTTATATTGACAGTGCTCTGAATTCACCTAAATTCAAGGAAATGTACGCCTGACCTTATCTGCAGATTAGAATTTTCAGATGTACAACGAAGTTAATGTAGTTAGTACATTATACGCTGTAACAGATGACCTATGCCTCAAGCAGTTACTCTTTTCCTGTCTTTGATTTCTTATCCTCTAACCATTTCATGCTGAGAGAGACTGTGTTGTCACCTCACAATTTCCAATAATTGTATTATGCTGCAGAGGAAAAAAAATCAATTAGTCACTCAACAATGAGGAATATGTCTTTGCTGGAAAATGAACACTCTTTTAATATTTTTCCCATATTTTTGGCATGCAGTTATTTGTATGCACATATAGATAAAGCAGAGTTCATGAATCCAAATGCCATTTCCTCCTTTCGATCAGGTAGACTTATAATTATCTGACTGTGTTTATACCAGACTGATGAGTGAAACTGAGGTGTATTTTCTGCATCATACAGTACAAGCAAGAACAAGGTGCTGTAAGTCATATTTGCATTCCTGGGTTGTTGATTTAGCCCTTGGTCAGCTGGGAGCACACTGGGGTTGCTTTACATTACAGTTGGATCCAGCATCTTGTGTTGGGACACTTACTGGCTGTGAAAGGCCCCTACAGTGAATTCCACCTTCCTCAGTGGCGTTACTGCCTCTGCATCCAGTGATGGGACTGCCTAGGAGATAGTGAAGAGCTGTTTCTGACTCTGCCCACCAGTTACAGCATATTCTTCATTATTACTGTAAATTACTGCTATCAGTTTCTGGTCGTGACTGACACATAAAAGATCATTTAGGAACTGCTTCACACATCTTCTAATAGCAACTTTCTTTAGATCATAGATTCTTTTAAACTGAACTTCATTTACTTCTGTGGGTATTAGAAAGACAGGATAATAGGAAATGGCACTAGATACAATATTTTATAAAACTTTTGAGGGAAATCATATTAAATTCCAGCAGTTATTTACAGATATACATGTAACTCCAAATTTGGAAAGTTGTCTACTTCCCTACCAATTTATTTTTAGGGTGACACTTTCAAGCAACATCACCTATTTCCTGGGAACAACTCTTAATGTTGTCTCACAAGGCAACTATGTTTCTCTTCAGCTTTTCTCAACAGTTTTTATTTCCTTTGTATAAGTCATTTATTTAATGGTGAAGAGCATCAAGCCAACAGAAAAAGTTTAGGTGAACTTCTAAAAGAAAATACTTGATTGATGCTCTTTTGTTCTTGCCATTGACTGAAGTACTTGGCCATCCCTACATAATTGCTCTTCTGTCTCTCCACTTTCAAGCTTCCTAGTGTGCAAGTGTGGAGTCCCCAGTGGGGCTGTAAGGAGAACCCTGCATGTAAAACTTCTGTCATTTGCTTTGAGAAGCAATGTTACATTTTACTTCGAATGAAGAAGGTCTGCAAGGCATCACTTTTGACTGCTTGCTGCCTGCTCCAGATGGGAAGGGGCAATTCCTGTAGTGGGATGGTTCCCAGCACCTGGGCATTGTTACAGGGTTGGTAGCTGTCAAAGAGGGCACTGCCTGTGAGCAGACTGCAGAGGGCACTTCAGGTTCCACTCAAGTGGGAACTGGGGGTTTGTGTTGCTGACTTCTCCTTTAGGCTACAAACCCTCTAAATTCTGCTACTAGTAAAAGGGGCAACACTTGTGTGTGGAGCAATGAAGGATGACAGTCTGTTTAGGAAGCCTCAACTTGCAGAATTGGACATGGAGAGCTCCCTATGCAAGTACGAGTGATCTCAAGTCGTCTCAGAGCTGACCTTGAAAACCTGTCAAGTGTTCATAAATGCTAATATCAACCTTTCTCTGTGCTGTTTTGCCTCCTGACAATAAGCCATGGCAACACCATGTAAGTATTTTCCCTAGAAAGTCTCCCTAATGTTATGCTTGTTTTTCCCACTTGGGGTGTTTCTAGTTGGCAGGGACCATGAAGACAGTCTCCTGGGTTACAGACCCATTCTTGTTGACTCCCACCAAATCCAAGGCTCTTATTTGAAGAATGATGGATGACCAACAGAGTGTTGACTTGATTTTTTGTTTCTTATTCAGGACCTGAAAACAACACAAGAATTGACACTCAGTGGGAGGGATCTCACGTATCAGCTTTCATTGCTAATGGTTTTTAGGGCCAGTAGTGCTTATTTTCAGCTAGTTTTAAGAAGCATTATTTTCATAATAATATTAAATGGCAGGTTTGTCCTTTAACTGGTCTTTTTCTGTTCTCTTCTCAGTTTTTTATGGTCACTGACAAAAGTATTGAAGAAAATGACATTTGCTTTAAAAAGCAGACATTAGTATATGAACATTAACTTGAAAACAGGAAGTTTTAGAGCTTTTAATGGATAATTCACTTTAAAATCTTCATATTCATTTTTAAGTCAGCCTTTTTAAATTAAATCTGTGGAGTTTGAATGATCTTGCAGAAACTGAATGAAACGATGGTAAAACTGTAAAGGCATTGTATTCAGAGTAATTTGTTCTTGAAGTGAAGGTGAAAACTTTTTTCTTAACAGTACTATATTCATCCTTCATAGCCAACTGAAAATGCAGGTAAGATCAGTTGATGAAGACACAAACCAAGACAACAACTAGTACCTGAATTAGGCAAAACTCAAGAAGGTATGTCCTCCATTTGAGTGAGATTTCTGAAAGAGAAATTTTTAGAGAGATTCTTTTTTCTGTACTTTCTGAGATGTGGTGAAAGAAGCCGCTTTTTTATGATTGCCTTTCAGAAGGAAAATTGTGAAGCTGTGGTATCTCATGGCCCTGGAGATTAACTAGGTTCTCAGTCTCCGTTGTCTTTCATTTTTTTAAAGACATCCACACCTATAAATTCTACCAGTTCAGGAGGATCATGTCTTACATTGTGTGCATAGGGGTAAGCAGCTTCCCAAAGTTCAGTGAGTGGAGATCCAAACCACCCTAAAAACAAATGCAGAAACATTACTTTGGCAAACAATGGTCTAACTGATGCTATTGCACAAGAGGGATGACATCAGCCATCTGGACAAAATGAGAAGCTGTGGAAGAGCTGGAAAAGCTAAGATCGCTCCTAGTGATATGGGTTTTAAAAGGAAATACACAGATGTAATTTTCCCTTGTTTATCACTTTTCGTGTTAATACTTTTATCCCTGCACGTGCCATTCCTGAAGACAGGGCCCAAGACATGAGTCAGTTCTCAGTCTTTTCACTTGGGTATTCATGATTTTGTAGGTTTTGTAATTTTTTTACCCAGTTCATGTTATTACTCTCAGATTATGGCAAATGGATGTAGGTAAAAATTCCCCATTCTTCTGTATGTCCTGGTCTACACCGAGTGGTCAAGCTGAGAAGTTTCTGTTTCAAATATAACAGAAATATTGCGTGCATTTTAAATTGGATTTGACTCCCAATTTCTGCTGTTCAACCTCTTGCATACTAAACTTTAAGCAATTGTATGGGTTCAAGACATTGATTGCATAATATGTGGTTATTGTTATGTACATATCTGAAAATTAAGCTTTCCCCTTAATAAGACTGAAGTCCTTTTGCATTTATATGTTACATTCATATTAATATGAAGGGTATGATAGCTGGAAATCACATGGAGGTGATATGTTATCTGAATTGTGCAAGGTGAGACCACAACTTGGTTGATTATCGATGCTACAGAACCAGGCATAACTAAAGAATGATCCTCATACAATGGCAACACATTGCTTGTGACACCTTCTGGTTCTGGTTGTGGCCAACAAAAGTTAAAACTGATGATGTGCCAGTAGGCTAAGTCAATGGAGGGGGTTATTTTGCATGTCCAAAACAGTACTTCTTAAACTGTGACCTGTTTCCTGTATGTGATGGTGTCATAGCTCTTCAAGACATGGGTCAAAAATGATTCCAAGCAAAATAAAGAGCTACGTTATACACAATCCCCTATTTGCAAATATGCTCACAAAAATGGGGGGGGTGGGTGGGGTGGAGCAGGGGTGGAGGAAATATTAAACAGATAGGACAATTTCTCCAAACACTTATTAAACTGTAACTGAAAACTGATGAAAATTCCCCACAGGAAAGTCTTTGGTATTTTCTGAAAAGTTTGGGAGCTTCCTGAGTCCTTTAGAAAAATGCAAGGAGCCAGGCATTAAAAAGGCTAAGCAGGGCAGACTTAGAAAGTGATTTATGCTTTCACGGAAGAAGTAACAACTCCTCTTGCAGTTCTTTGCCAGAGAGACAGAGTGACTGTAATTAGAGTGAATTACCATCCTAGTTTTTGTTGTTTGTTCTAATTCATTCTTTTTTTTGTTGTCCATTGACCTTTCTTGATCTAGTTGTGGGGTAAAAATACTTCTGCACGCAGCCAAGGATGCTGGAATCTAGACCCCAGGTCACTAGTTTGCTTTCTGAGGTAAGCAGCACCCTTTTGTGACAGAGCACTGAATGTAAATCACAGGAAACAATTAGTAATTGTAATATGGCTTACAGAGACCTTTATTCCTTCATGCACCTTGTTTAGTCATTTAAAGATAACATTATGAGGCATTTCAGAACCTTTGTTTATTTATAGCTTTCCTACTTCTCTTTATGTCCCTGTTTATTAATTTAGATGCACATCAACACAAAGAGATTTTTTTCATGTTGCTATTGAAACATACTTTCTTGAACCAGCTCCAGCCAGTAAAATTAAGAAGCTGAAAAACATTTTCTGAGGTCTAACTTTATTTCTGGTTTTAGTAGTCTATAGTGCTAAAGTTGAGCAGAAAAAATCCAAAGGGAAAATCAGGAAAATGACACCCTATAGAAGGAGAAGCAACTCTCTGTTGGGGTAGGTAAAATCTTTTATCGTCCCCATGTGCTTTCTGAGTGCTGAAAACCTTGTCTGCCTTCCCAAATTATCCCATGTTTCCATAAAAGATACTTCCTACTATTTCTCCCTACAAGCCTTACTTATTTTATATATCAGAAAAGCATGGTTACAATTGCAAAATCCAAAGGACAATTTGGCATAATTAGCTAAAATGATTATTTGCTTTTACTTGGGATATTCTGGAGGAGCATGTAATAATGTTTTGCAGCAAGCTTGCAGGTTACTACGAACATTTCCATGTTATGGCTCCTTTCTAGTTTCAACTGACAGATTACCTTTGTGAGAAATAGCTTCTTCCTTTCCTTTGCCTCTATTTCTTTTGAAAGGTCTTTTGTGCAATTCTCATCTAATAGTAGTATATACTGTATAATGGAAAGCAAGCTTCAGGTATTACTGCAATGAAACCAAAGACTTTTAACGGCTTTGTTGTTGAGGAAAGAATTTGTTGGAAATGAGATTTAAATATCCAAACATAATAAACAAAACCTTTTCAAGGTGCTCTAGTGTCTCCAGAAACACAGCAGAGGTAATTATGGACAGATTTTTTAGAAAAAAATCTCTCCTGAAAAAAGGTACCTGCATGTATTTGATTTTCTGTATAAGCCCATAAGGAGAATGTCACACCGGCAAATTGCGAGACTAGGCTTGATGGCCAGATTGCCCTAAATTATTTAAATTCTAAAAAATAGCACAATGATAGAGAGAAGAATTTTCATGTACTCTGTAAGTAGTACAGAGTCCTACATACTTACTACTGTAAGTAGTACATAAGTCACCCCTTAAAATAAAATAAACCAAAATAAACCAAAATATAAGCATTACTAATATGACAAGAATTTTATGTTTTCCTTTGTTGAAATTGGTTTCGATTTTTGGAAACTCTCCATTTGTTTTTTAATAAAATTCAGTGTCAACATCAAACAAGTTTATTAGTGAGAACCTAAGTCAGATTGTGGTACAGAAATTTAACAAAAGTTTTTCTAAATGTAAATATGTACAATTAAGGAATAAAGAACTGATCTCCTTAGTTGCCTTTGCTCTGCTGGACTTCTGTATTATGTTATCAAGTTGAAACTTGATAACAACTACCTGGGAAGAATCAGAAAAAAATAGGAGAATTATATATATACATAGTAAACTGATTTAAAATTAGCTGCTCTCTTAACATGTTCACCTAGATTGCTAGAATATAAGCCCAAATATAAGCCCAAATATTTCTGTGTCCATTGACTCAAGGACGCCAAGTGCAATGTTCTGTGCTACTGAATAATCTGAATATTTTTCCTTTCACCAGTCAAATAAATTTAGGGGGAAGAAATAGTCACAAAAATAACCAGGAAACAGACCAACTCTTCCTTTCCTCTCAGTCTTCAAACTTTATGAAGTGTTCTCTTTACCTAAAACTTGAGCACAGTGTGTCTTTTTAAACTAGTGCTCATTTAATAAGTGACTTACTGTGTCACTCATGGCATGAGAAGTATTAGTACCAAACTGCTGGCATCTATTATCATAAAAATAATGGTGGAAGCCACTATATCTTCAACTTGGCACAAGAGGTTGATCATTACTAAGACAATATGTTAATTAACCAGCCCTTATCTGAAATACAAAAACAGCATTAACTGCAATCTTTTGTTAGTAAAGCCACCTAGCATGACCTGAAGGGAAAAATAACTAATGGAAGGCATTTAAAGTGCACGCCATTAAGTTCCTTGGGATTTGCCACTCTTTGTGTGTGGAAATATAGAGAAATATTTAGATGTGTTATGTGAATTATAATAATTCCAGGCCTGTTTCTTAATGGATTCAGTTCTATTGGTGGGTTTCCAGAGATATGCCCTGTGCTTTATTTTTT
>NW_009260832.1:3047479-3088778 GCF_000687185.1 Egretta garzetta | reverse complement strand
AGAACTCAAGGTTTTTGAAATGCAGCTGATATAAAAGTAATTTCATCCTGAGAGAAATAAGAGAAATATGAAGATAGTGAAAATGCTGGAGAAGGAAAGGAGGGTTTATAGGAAGAAGCTAAACACTTGCTAGCAATATTGTCTTTTCCTGTGGTGGGGAAGAGATGCTGAGCAACTGATTTAGATCACTGGTATCCTGAGACTACCCTATGTACTAGACATGTTATAACATCATCTCAGTCTTAGAATCATAGAATCACAGATCACAGAATCATTTGGCTGGAAAAGACCTTTAAGATCAAGTCCAACAGTACCTGTCCACTACTAAACCATGTCTCTAAGCACCTCGTCTACCCGTCACAAATGGATTCTCCATTTTTTGTACATGTGGGTGGAAAAAATCCTTAATTCACATAAATCCCAAATGCAGGCTCCTGAAGCACAGTGCTGTTGGTGTGGTCACACTTTCCTCCAATCTGATTTCCTCTTGCTTTGTTGTCTTGAAGACAAGACAGTTGGTAAGTGGCGTTCTCAGGACTATGTCTTATGGTGCTCCATTTTGTCAAGTCCTTGGCTGTGTGCTCCTGGAATTACCAGCCCAAGATCAAACAGAACTGAGCAGCACCTTATCAGTTCCAGACCATCCTAAATTGCAATTTGAAGTGGATTGATTAGGACAGCATTGGCAACTAAGAGTAGAAGAGTCATGCGGAGGGTTATGGCCCTGTTCTCAGACAAAAGTCAGTGGTGCTAAAGAACAGCAATGCTGTAACAAGACATTAACCGAGCAGAAAGAACATGCATAGGCAAAAGCATTTGAGTGGTCTCTATTGCTTTGTTCAGTATGTACAGTTGTGGTATGCTATGAGTAAATAAATAAGAACAGGTTCTAAAATATTTATGTAAAAGAAAATAAAACTGCAAACAGGAAGGCTTATGTTCTTATTGCTCTATGAAATCTGTATCTTATTTTACTTTCGTTACATATAGTATTCACACCAGTTTTAATTAACTTTCTTTTGCATTTCTTCCTTCCTTTTTTTAACTGTTATTATCCATGATGAATAAACTGTCCTTCTTCTTGATCTCTCTTTCTATGGCTTTAAGATTTTTTCACTCTGCTCTTTCATTTCTAGCCATGTTACTGAGGTTCTCATAGCTCTGGAATTTAAACAGCCATGTATGGCCCCACTATATTTCAAATATTATTTTGTTTCAATTCTGTTAATGAGATTAAGCCAAAGAAAATGGTCCTGGCTCTTGAGTGAATAAAATTGCAACTTATGGGAAGTCTGGAAAAAGACTAAACTTGTAGCAGGCCACGTATTACTGAAGATTTAGAACTGCTTGTATCCTATCATCCTGCTTAGTAAAACTAGACTCAATTCATATTTCCAAACCTCTCATTAAACAGGTCTGTGTTCTGAACAATGTTCAAAAATTCACCTCTTCATTTGCCACTGATAATTAACGACAGCCCTTTAGGAATAGAATCAGATACCTTCCACCTCTCCTAGGTATATCCCAACTAGCTTGAAGAAGTAGGATAAACATCAGAGCTAGAATTAGTGACAGACATCTGCACATTGAGCATTGACACAGCATCATTCATATTGCTAAAAACTTGTTTGTCTCCCTGTTATTCAAGCAACAAATTTTAGCCAGGAAGGGTGAGAACTCCACAAAGCAAAACCATTTGTAATGTGCTTGAAGCCTCGACATAGTATAGTATCCAGCACTGAGAGAGCAGGTCAGGTGGATCTTCACTCTAAAAAGCTGCAGTGGCAAGCACTGGAGAAGAATTAATAGCTCTTAGGGTACTTTACCAAAGCCTCTTCTAACAACCGTCTTAGAATAGAGGTTGATAGATCTCATTAGCTCGGTAGTGGTTCTGAGTATGAGCATGTGCTTCACAATCTGCACTAGAATGGATTACCAAGAAGCTCTCAGAACCTGTCCTCAGGCATTTGTGCTATCCTTTATGGCTGGATATAAGAATTTTTTTGTGCAGATGTCTTGTTAATGCCATGGTTTATGTTAGCGCTGTGAGAGGCAGCATTATTGCCTGAGGTATGTTTAGTCTCATGTGCTCCGTGACCTTCAAGCTGTGAGCTCCATCCCCACCAATGTCAACATTTTTCAGGGGATTACAATGTTCCTATTTGTCATTGTTTGAACATTTCCAGTCACTTAAGAGGAAGAGGTCAAAGAACAGAGTGAGTGAGGTTGTTGCTAAGACACAAATGGCTCTTGCTTGGACACTGCTAGCTCTTCTAAGGACAACTTTTCTTACTGCGGAAGAGTACCAATCCTATGACTCTCCCTTTTTCTGATTTATTAAAAAAAAGCTCAACACATACTTCAATTAAGTCTAGTCCAGGAATCATCCAAAGGCTAAGTTTGAGAGAAATCAGTCCAACAGTGCTGCCATTTCTTTATATCTCCAGTTTGGGTAATTTGGCAACAAAAAAGGACCACTTTTGAGGTTAACTGAAAAATAGTCCTGAGAACGCCACTTACCAACTGTCTTGTCTTCAAGACAACAAAGCAAGAGGAAATCAAATTGGAGAAAAGTGTGACCACACCAACAGCACTGCGCTTCAGGAGCCTGCATTTGGGATTTATGTGAATTAAGGATTTTTTCCACCCACACGTACAAAAGATGGGGAATCCATTTGTGACTACTACCCCTAAAAAATATTTCATGTATTACGCTCCCACTACAGTCAATGGAGATCTTGCACTCAAGACAGCTGCCCTGACAGAGGTGCTTTGTGCCTTTTGAGTTATCTTAGAGTTTCTGAGGCATTCACATAGTCAGATATGAGGTGGGACCATGACAGACGAGAGCCCCTCTGCCTAGGTGACTGAAGGGCAGGAGGGGTAACCGAGGTCTTCTTAAATGGCACTTTGTGTCTTTGTTTAAAGAGCTAACTTCATTTCTAGATGTACCCTTTAGAGAAAGCTGAACTGCTTTCTAGGCTCCATTGACTATATTCATATCTGCAACCCTTGAGTGAGCATTTTCGATATACTAAGGTAACTCAAAGAGCACTAGAGGTCCGCATTTAGGCATCTGAACTGAGACCTAGATCTCTATTGATTGTAATGGAAACCTGAATGTGAGCATGAATTTGGGTGTCTTATTCTTGAAACAAATGCCATGCAAGGTGCCCAGCCATTTCCAGTTGCTGAGCTTTAATTGTTAAGAACAAGATGGTATTTTTCTATGAAAGAAGAAAAAAAATCTACATCAGCAACCTCATTTTTCCATGAAAAATATCAAATAAATAAAATGTTAAACCAAAGGACATAGTTTGGCACTAGAAGACCCATTTGGCCAAGTTTTAAAAGTGCTGCAGTGCTCAATGCCTTCCAGATCCTTTTGTTAGAAAATTCCAGTACTAAGAAAATACTCTCAAAGTATACACACCATAACTGTACTCAACAGCCTTTACTGAGATGGGGACAAATATCCCAACCCACAATTATATTAGGAAAGGGAAGTTCTCCAGAATGGGTTGGCAGTAGCTGCTTTGCTTGTATCTCAAAGAGGTTTGGCAGTACCTCACAAAACAAATAGTGAATTTTGGATTTATGTTTCATCCTTTTCCTTCAGCACAGCCCTTGCTAATATTTTCAACATACTTAATAAATCTCTCGTATTTTACCCTCTCTTTTCTCTGAGACTTTGTCTTTCTCCATCATTGTTCTCCACTGCTAATTGCCTGAACCGAATGGTGGGCAACTTGAAGTGGAAAAATTTTAAGAAATCAGCAATTCTGATTCTTTTCTCATTGCCAGGTTGCCCTGCTGTTATTGTATGTTCCAGTGGTTGTGGGGATCCATCACTTAGGAATCTCATTTTATCTCCTTCTTGAACCCAAAATAGCAAAAAATAGGCAGTTTCTTTGTTCCCATCCACAGGATTTTTGCTTAATTCTAACTTCATCACTGAACAAGTCAGGTATTTGTGGTACTTGTGTTTTTAAAGGCCTTCAAGTGACGCCCTTGTGCTTCTTGCTGTCTTTACATGCATGCCAGCAGTTTTCCCTGCTGAAGGGCCCTTTGGGGAGACGTAATGATATTTCATATGTAGAGGTAGCAGGCAGCCACATACACAGCTGCATGTCAAACAGCTGCGTGAGTCTAAAAAGGGACAGCAAAACATAAAATTCTTTGTCCCTATTGATTATTTTACTCTTCAGTGTATTACTTTATTACCTCTTAATGTTTCTAATGATTTAGCAGCTTTGTCTGTGACTTTCACTGGAATTTGATCTTTCACCTTGCACATTCGTGGCCAATAGCTCATCAGTATTACCTGCTTGAAGGGTTAGTCTTGGTGAAAAGGATGCTCTTAAGATTTTTTTTGGAAAGCACAATGGTCCAAAGTATTTCTTTCACCTTGGTATAGGGCCAAAGTAATTTGCTGAAAGTTGTATGTACGTAATGGCTTGCGATATCAGGTGCCATGCTAGACTGAGAAGATCAGGTGACATTTTTATGGCCGACTGATCCAGTACTATTAACAAAGGCAGCGCGTCACTACTGACATAACTGTTCCACTACTTGAACGGAAAGGGTCAATATGCTGTTCCCCTAGGCCGCAGGATAATTATAAGATTCTGAATTGTTTTTTACTGTTTCATTAGAAAGCTGGGAGAGAGAAAAGTGACAGGAATACAAGCTTGTTCTTTCTTTCTTATTCTCTGCTGGAGTAAATATCATGAGAAAAATTTCTGCATACATGACTGGCATAAATCTGAAAGAGTTTTACTAAAGAGACTGGATTGTATGGGCAAAAAAAGCTATTTCAGTAACCTCCTCAGCTTTTATACTTCCCATTTTAGGGTAGTGGAGTATATAGTGTAGTTGTCTGTAATATAGCCTGTGTAATATAGGAGGTTATAATGCAAGATAGTTCTTGTTAGCCTAGGATGTTATATACTTTATATTAGGAAATGGAAAAAAATCCAGATATAACAGTAGCTCAGGTGCCTCACATAACGCTGTAATGGTACACAGTAGTCATGCAGTATTGCCCGTGTTACTTTATGTAAATAAGTTTACATATATTACCCTAGTTACTGTCATACCAACTTTAGCAACAGGCATTTTATGATGATTTAAATCCTTTTTGAGGATTTAAAAAAGTAATCTTTATGAAGACACGATTCCACACTCTCTTCAGTTTGTCTCTGTCCTCACTACCCAGTGACCATCTGAGAGTGCTGTATTCCAAGCAAGTGACTGTATTTAAACAGAAGATTTCCTTCATGTTAACATTTAATTTCCTTCCCCTCCACCAAGCCTCAGGCAAGGCAGTAGTTGCTCTCTCTTGCCATGATACTGTACACCATGATGCAGTATAGCCATTCATGTGACACAATATAGTAATCAGGAGTAAATTACACCCTTTGAAATTACCATCCCCAATCACAATACCTAAAACAATGTGGTAACTGCTGTCATAGGAATGTGGGAAAAAATAGAAGATTAGTCATTAAACAAATACTATAATAATTAATAACAAGTGCCATGTGAAATAACAGTTTTGTACTAATCGCTATCCTAGAGCTGTAGTGCAAACTGCAGATTCTCTTTCATAGAGTAAGCTGGCTGCATACAGCTAGAAAAAAGCACAAACTTGCCAAAATATTTTGTCCATTAACAGGTTTTGCGTTGTGTTTTGTACACTGTACGTTTCCCCACATAAATGTGGGTTTCTATATGCAGCAGTTATACAACCATGCTTGAATTTCTCCTTTGGCTTCTGGCCTCAAGCAAACTATGAGACTCCAGCTGCTGGGCTTTGTAATACCATTCCTCCTGCGTCTCTGTTTGTTTGTGGCTGGTTTTGTACTTCACCTCTTACTGCCTCTCATGACCTCCTTACCACTTGCGTCACTCCTTACCTTGATTTATCCTGTGGGGTAAGCGCCTTCAAAGCCGATACCCTTTCCCCTGCTAGCAGGTTCTCTTTTTTCTCATCCTGTCAGCCCACATGTTCTTCTCCAAAGGCAGTAATCACCACACCGTCTCTCTGTAGAAACCTTCTTTTCTGCCCTGAGTTTTTCAGTAAGTTGTTTGGGCTGGAGAATACATCTCAGCTTATTTATATTTCCCTTCTGTGAGTATTCAGGAGAGGGCCAAAGAGCACTCATGAGTAAGGAAAACTGCATGAAGTGTGGGCCCATTGGACCTTGGTAGATGGAGTACTTTCTTTTCTGAATGCTCAGTGCTGCAATTAGTAATTTCACTTAGCATTTCATATGAAGTGTCTTTTTCTTAAAAAAAAAAAAAGGCATTTTTTTTCAATTTTGTAATATATAGTGCCTAGCCATTAGCACAGAGTTCTATTTAAACTAGTCTTTAAAAGATTGATCTACTTTTATGAGACTCAAATATGATTCTCATATGTAAGTTGATTCTTCTACAAGTTGTCACTTTTGTGTGTGTTCATTTTACAAAACTAGAATAACCACAGGCCAAGGATTAATTCAATCCCATCTCAGTGAATCCCTTCCACATGCTTATAAAATTTTGAGGCAAGCTCCCACATTCAGATGTTGGTCACTTGCATTGCAAAGCCTTTTTGACTCACACAGGGAAACAATATCGTATTAGAAACAAAAGATTCTAGAGCCACCTTTTTCCACATTGCTCTCACGTTGTTTAGACAAAGAGGAGGAGGTAAAGGAGGGCAGTGGACAGAGAAAGAAGAAAAAAGAAGATATACTGGTTAATTTAACTTGAGCTTCGAAAGACTTTCTCTGATGGATGAGGCCAGACTATAAAGAAATCTGACAGCTTTGGTGCCTGTTTTTCCTGTGGCAGATGCTCAGCCAGAACTTCAAGAAGCTAAATATCTGAAGCCTTGTCATCAGTGCAGACAGGGAGAGAGCAAGGCAAAGCTGGGCAGCCGTGTGCATCTTCTAGGTGTCAACAGATGCTGCTGTTCAGAGCCTTAAATCCCACAGTTACCAGAAAATGATACTTCCTTGCACAGGTAGTGAGGAAACTTCCTGTCTGTCTAGCTGGCTACATTTTCTGAAGTAAGGGGATGTGGTTTTTCATTCATATTAGACACCCCTCCTCCCCCTAACAAATAACCAAGTCATCTAATTAAGGTACCAGATATAAATGTCCAAATATAAATATCTCTCGCCTGCTCTGGAGAAGGGGAACTAGAAACTTTGTAGCATTCATGAGAAACATTGCTGTGATTTTTAATTCTGCTTGGCTAAGTATCACTTTCTGCCTCTAAAAAAATATAAAATCATCTTCAGATCTTTCCTTTTTGCTTGTTTCCTCATTGAGAAAGAAGGTTTACACCAGAAAAGTAGTCAGCAGAAGTCTGGTTTAGACATTGCCAGAGTATTCTTTGAAGGAGGGTAGTAGAGCCACTACAGTGCAATTAAATTGGGAAATTAGTATTATGTTTTGGGGGAAGCCCATGCCTATAGTGTTTTTTAAGGACAAGAGGCTGGAGCATTCTCACCATAGCCTCTTCACAGGCAGTGAGCTCATGTGAAACTGTGGGGAAAAGGGTTAGAGAGTCAGAAGTCTTTGTCATCCAGCCCACTCTTTGCAGCTTGGTTATCATCTTCAAATGTATAAAGAGACAAAATTAACTACCTGCACTGTAATTTCTATTTGAGGGTAAGCAGAAAAGTGGGGATGAATTTTACTCCCTAATTTGTCTCTCTGTGCCTATTTGCATTTTTCTGACAAGATTTGCTTCCTTGGAAAACAATCCAGTTCCAAAACAAGCAAAAATTTCCCCCCTTGCCTCTGCTGCAGTATCTATGGATCTTGCTCTCTGTGTCAGTGCTGCCTAGGCAGCAAAACCATTCAAAAGCAATTGGTGGTCTGCTGGGCAGGTCAGGTGTAGGGTCAGGTTGTGGGAGGCTGTGATGCCTCTGCCGGGAGGACCAGTGCCTCCTTCAGATTCCTGGCCTGCTCTTACCTGTGTCTTGATTGAGGGGAAGATGAAGGAGGCACTAATGCCTTATTTTTGGTGCTTTTTCCAAGCTTTTCCAAGCAGGTGATGCTCGCTAGCCAAAGCTGTCCCAAGGAGGGCCCAGGCAATACAGATCTCCAAAATTCTTTGGAGACAGATGCCATTAGCTTGTTGGGAACTCATCCGGGTAGGCAGGTGTGGTCAGGTGAATGGCCATGGGAAGGTTTATGACTTGCGTGAACATTTCTCTTATTTTCACAAGTTAACTGTGACACTGCGTGGAATAAAGCTGTGACCGAGGTACCTACTTTAGAAGTGAGAACGCTTTCCTCCCAGTCTTCCTCATCGACTTTACCAGGGCACATGGAGTTTTGTTCAAGTATGCCAAAAAATACCTCCAGTTGTTTTCCATTTATCTCTATCAAAACAAACAAATAAAAAGCCAAGTAAAAAAAAAGCATACAAAATGTTTACTAACCTGTTATACAAACGAGCCATGTAAGTTATATGCCTCCGACTAATCTTTTGTGCACTATAAAGAAGTCCTCTTTTGCTTCCAGCTATTTCTATTTCTTCTTTTTATGGTGATTTCCCAAGTTAAGAACAAGCCTGATAACTACCCCTAATCTTTATAGCAATGGCTTTTAAAATATTCAAACTGAGTAATTTATTTTTAATGATCTGTAGCTCTGAAACAGTTCAGGCAATGTGCTTTATACTCTGCAGAAAAATTCTCCTTGGTCCTCAGGGCAAACTTGCATTTTTTCAGCCCAACACAATTTTGACAACCAGAATGTTTATTAAAAAGAGAGAGACAGAGAGAGCAGGGGAACCAGTGTTAAAAGCAGTGACTGAAAAGGTCCCTGGTGACATTTTAAAACAGAATACTATTGAGACTGATTTTTAATTGCTTCAAAACCTCTCTCAACATTTGTACCTGGGAATGGTTGATATGAAATGTTCTTAAAGAATTTTCTTCATCGTTTACACAAATGGGAATTTAGCACACTGTGTTCACATATAAATGAAGTATTCAAAATGAAAGGTGTTTGAGAACTAGACCTCTAACATAGAGACTACTGTCAAGTGCATCTTCTGCCCAACAGAAACTCCTGTTCTAAAAGAAGTTACATCCCATAAAATATTTGATAAAGATTTTGCAGTGAGAGGTAAGTTAAGTGAAAGACTCAAGTGTGAAACCAATTTTTGAAGGCTCCATAAGATGTAAGTAACATTACCCAGGAGAGGCATTTATTACTGAGCTCCTCAGTGGAGGCCACTTTAGCTTGTCCCCAAAAGATGCCCCAACTCCCCCTTCATTTTTTCAGTTTATGTCACTTATGTATCACTTACCCACTGAGACAAATCATTGGACTTCAGCCTTGATACCTCTACCTGGTTTCAGTGAAGTGCAAGCACTGCCTCATACACCTACAGTTTGCATACCAGACTGACATGTTTTTCACACTGTTTCTGTGCTTGAACATCATCAAGCTCTCCCTCAGCTGCTTGATTATAGATCTTTGGCCTCATAATGGTTTCAGGAGCAGAGACACTCTCTGGCTGGGGGCTGGTACACCTGCAGCCTAGGTTTATTAACACTTTCAATATTCTCAACATTAGTTAGATAATCTGAATTGCTTGTGATATGAGAGGTCACATTTAATGGGGTACATTACTCGTTCTATATCCTTCTTTTTCCTGCTGTCACAGTTTGATATTAAAGCATCAAGTTTGATACTGCTCGCCGTTGATTCACACCTCAGAAGGGATTGCTAAACTCTTTGTCCTTCTGTAACAGATAAATTTAATTCCATGCAGTCCTTTGTGGTGAACATCCCTTCTTCCTTTACTCTGGAAGAAATTTTCAAAACTAAGAACCTGTATTTCTGCTCCCTTTGGAAAACAAGGGCTATTTATCAGTCAGGATGAGAAACAACTAACTGCCTGCAGCACAGCAACTTCGAGCTAGACCCAGGGAAGCTGTGTCAGGACAAGGGGCAATGGGCACAAACTGAAGCATAAGAGGTTTCAGCTGAACATGAGGAAGAATTTCTTTACTTTGAGGGTGAGGGAGAACTGGAACAGGCTGCCCAGGGGGGTTGTGGAGTCTCCTTCTCTGGAGATATTCAAAACCCACCTGGACGATGTCCTGTGCAACCTGCTCTAAGTGAACCAACTTTAGCAGGGGGGTTGGACTAGATGATCTCCAGAGGCGCCTTCCAACCCCTGCCATTCTGTGATTCTGTGTCCCCCTTTTTCCTTTACAGTAGGCTTCTGCACCAGAAAAAGTGCCCAGGATTACCAAGCTTAGGCACAAGGGTGACAGGATAGGGTTGCACAGGCAAATGCATTTTCTGACCATTCCAAACAATCCAGACTTGCAGTGCCAGATTTCTGAAGGATATATGCAGAATTCTTCAAAATATAAAATGCTGGAAGCCAGCTCAAAAACAAGACAAATAATAAAGTTTTTTTTCATTCTGTTCTTCTCCTACTAGGTTCTTATGCTACCCTCATCACTTTACTGTCTCTAGCAGTTTTGGTTCGTACATCCTGTACATTATGAATAGAAATGCTGTGTTGTGAGATTATATTTTCTTGAAGTTATAAGATGTGAATCACGCCAATTTCTTATACAGAAAATAAAACAGGGCTTGGGATATTTAGATAAATTCAAATAGAATAAAGGAGTTACAGTATCTCACCACCTGTTTGGCTTTTCAAAATCTTTTCATTTCAATATTCACAGAGATAGTAATGGATACCATTCATCAACTGAATAAAGAATTAAGCATCAGCAGCGCAAAATGTATTTACATAAATATTACAAAAAATAAGATGGTTATTTTAATGTTGAGTTCACAGTAATAATAGATGTGAAAAACAAGTAGGAAGTGACTCAGGAAATCTCCATGTAACTTTTTATTTGGGATGATGTTAATATTTTCACTAAATGGATGGAAGAAAACCACAGTAAGAATTCCAAACATGAAAAAAAAAGTTCAAAATTCCCATTAATTTATTTAAATAATATTATAGTTAAAATTGCTCAACAATTTCAAGACAAATAATTTTTCTTTAGGAGAAAAAACTTTCTGTGAAAATACTTTTAATGAGAAAACTGGAATTTTAAAACTTTAAATTTCTTAAACCACATTCTCTCAAATTTATTTTTTAGTTTTATCTGTTGAAGACAGGATTTCACTTTCAGGAAAATTGTATGCATACGAAAAAATAACTTAAAATTACTTTCAGTTTGTTTATGGCTTTTCAGAGTTTATTTTTTACTAAAGCAAATGTATGATTGCCCTCCCCTTCCCTTACTACTTCTCTCCAAAGTGTCTAAAACATAATTTTGAATGTCTTTGTTTATGGAGGCATAAATTTCCTACCTTAAAATAAAAGTTTGTCATTGCCAATGTCTGCTCTCTGATGACAACTGCAAAATGCCACAGAACACCTGATGTTCTTAAATTAGCTAGTCAGAACATTTTAAGCTCACAAAGAATTGTTTATTCCTTGGCTGAAGAACGTAGAGAATTTTTGAATCATTAGAATGAAAAACATGCAGCCGTGGTCTCTTGGGTGAGAGATAATGTATTTTCTTGGAGCAGAGGGAAAACAATGAATTCATCATCTGGATTTGTGTCATGAACACCTAGGGAGAATAGCCCATCAGAACTGTCAAACGTGAGTGACTTTAGTTGCAATCAAGAACCAGCAACAGATAGCTTTTACCAACAGTAAGGCATAGAACTGGATATGTAAAACCAGCACCATTATACACTGAGAGAGAGAACTGGCATAAATGGACAGACATCCCTCTGCACTGTGAGAGACACGCTGACTCTCCCCTCTTTACAGTGTGTGTTCATATGTCCACTGATGACATTCTCTGCTTTGGCTGCTGTCATTTTGCCCAGCAGCAACATCAAACTTACTGGTCTGTAATTTTAGGATTCCTCCTGGTGTCAAATTTGTCACACTCCATTCTTCCAGAAATAAGGTTAGCTTAGGCCAGGTTGGACGGGGTTCTGAGCAACCTGATCTAGTTAGTGGTGTCCCTGCTCCTGCAGGGCGGTTGGACTAGATGACCTCTAGGGGTCCCTTCCAACCCAAAACATTCTATGATTCTATGATTCTATGATTCTATGATTCTATGAAGTGATACATCACACACAGCAATTAGTTTAGAATCATATATTCTAATTTCTTCAGATTTTAAGTAAAAATGTTAGCGCAGATGCAAACCATTTTCCATGTATTGCTGTCACTTTACCTTTACCTTGCTTTTTCTACAAACTGGTTATCTATCACTCCATTGTGGTTTTGGTAGACTGGTCTTCAAAATATTTTTGTCACCCAAATTGTGGGACATATGCCTTACTTTCAGCTTTCCCTGTTTGGACATTGGTTTTTTTCCCTCTAGTAAGTCTCATTGATTCTTCTGTTTAACCACACTGATGTAGATCAGGGGAAGGGAATCCCTTCTGTAGTGGTCATTTGTAATAGTTGGAATATATTTGTTGTAAAACTCGACTTAAACCAAAATGCCCTGTGGGCATTTACCCATTTAGCTACTCCTCTTTAATATCCTTCTAACCAGCTTCCTCAACTTTATGTAGCTCCAGTCTCTAAGCTAAGCACTTCCATGGTGGATATTTTTGGTGTAGCTGTTCTTGTCAGGACACAGACCATGGATGCCTTATGGTCACTTCTTTGTCACTGCAAGCAGGTTTTGGAAAAGATTTTGATCTCCAACATCACGTCGTAACTTCTTGCACAAAAATGTGATGTTGCTGAGGGCAGAGGACCAACAGTAGTACGATCTTCACTGTGATAAAGGGGACAGTCAGAGTGTAGAGCTAAGTAAATATATTTCCAGACACAGATGATGTATGTAGACATAAACTGCAGTTCCATTTTACATCAGTGTGCTAATGTTTTACCAAACATAATAATACAGTACATACTTTTCTCATAATAAATAATCACCAAATAATTACACAAATTTAAAAGCTTACCATACTGGAAGAGACATTGTTTTAGATAGGATAGTTGCTCTGAGAAATTATAAAATTGAGCACATAATATTTACACAGGCAAAGAGGAGTCAAGTGGTAAAAACCTTTTTATCGGTGAATAAAAAATCACAGGAGTGAAAGTAACGGGAGCCTGAGGTGACAACTTCAGGTGTTAGTATCTACATGGCAGACACCCAAGATTATGTGGCATGAGGGCTTACTACAGGCAAGCTGATTCAGCTGGCATCAGGCTATGGCCCTGAGCAGTTATGGGCATTTGTGTGCATGCCGGTGACGGGAAGTTAATGATAGAGAAATTTTATGGGTTTAATCTTCAATAGTCCTTAGAGGTGAAATTATTTATTATTATCTCATTTCTTCTCTGGGGTTAATTCTGAGACCATTCTAATGATACATGTGATAGCAGTCTGTATATGAGTTTTTAAGTTATATTAGAACTAGTACACAAATTCCACTGGTTTCAAACTTTGACATAAAATGGTTTCCTTTGATTGAGAAAAATCATAGAAAAAAAAAAACTATTCACGGCAGCTTTTATTTCATAAAAAATTACTTCAGATTGCATTTTCCCAGGACACACTATAATCTTCACCTTATAAACATAAGTGATCCCTCCTCGGAAAAATATCGTGAGGAGGCAACTTGCTCTGTAAAGGAAAATGAAGGTTTTGAGGACCCCGGCTAGACATCTTCAGGGGACCACAGTTATATTTCAGGCTTTTGCTCATTTATTTTGTCATTCCCTTTTTTTTTTTTTTTTTTTTTTTTTGAGATTTCCCCCATATCACAGGGTTTTTTTGGACATTGGAAAGCAAAAATGTAAGTGCAATTCATGTATCTTATGACGTCTCTGTGGAAAACAGTACCGCATTCCTGGTTCAGTTCTCTGGCATATTTTCACCTTTGAAGAACTGGGTTCCTCGGTTCACCAGCTAAGAGTTACTGTACTCAAATGAGTAAGCCACCTCTTATTTACCTGTGTAAACAGGAGCATCCTTGCGTTGCCATCCACTTGGTCTGGCTGAACACCAAGCAAGTGCTTTAGTGTATTTGAAAAAGTGTGATCAGTTTTGTGATTCTAGTTATTTTCTTTCTGCAAAGTTCTGTGGTTCTACTGAGGACATGGGGCAAAAATGAGTGAACATCAGGGGGGTAGCTATTTCTATGTGAGAAGGATGTGACAGAAGTTACTAGAAAAAGTATTTTCATCTTAGTCTCCCAGGCCAGGTTTCCAGACCTAGAAGATTTAGAAAAGAGATGCATTCAAGCCTTGTATGCTAAATAAAATTTTTCATTGAGATTTCCTAAGGCATTAGTGTGAGAATATTTCAGATATTCTGTGCTTAATTAAGAGTGATATTAGCACTCGTGGTGATAAAATGTGATTAAATAATTTTGAATTCAGGTATTCATATTAGTTAAAATATGCAGAATATGAAGAATGATAAATGCTATTTGCTAGACAGGATTAAAGAAATAGCTAAGTTTGTAAAATTGATCCCTGAGGGCTTGAGATGTGTCTAACCTATTTATAACCCTTTCTTCTCCTCTTAAAAAACAAATCTTTACTGGAAAAATAATATAATGAAATTCAGCCTGCTGTGGAGAGGTCAGTTTCAGGGACTCTTGTCCCTGCTGGCAAGTGACTCAAATGATAAATTGCCAGTACAAATCATCAGACTGATGCCTGGCAAGAACTGGAGCTGGCCTTGTTCAGGACTTTTTAATTAAAAGAAAAAAAGAATTTATTTTTTTTTTTTATATCTAATGGAAGAGTGCTGCAGAAGGAAGTAGGCAGAGGGCACGAGGAAAAGGGGAAAATGTTCTAAAAGGCTCCTTTGCATCTGAGCCAAAACCAAGAGCCCTAATGGTAATGAGGCTGGGGACGGGAGGGGAGAGAAGAGAATGACCCCGCTCCTTCATCAGCCTGATCGTTTTAACACAAGCTCCCAGGTAGCTTTCATATGGCATTTCCCAGATCTTTGCGCAGCTGTTGTAACAATGGTAAGGATAGACTCCACTGCCTCCGATTAGAGAAGGGTGAAGGGCAGTCTGAGATAACTTGAAAAAGGAACATTTTTAATTCAAGGACTTGAATTTAATTCACGCTAGTAAGTGCGCAAACTTCCTGGGAAAGAGCAAAATGATCCAGCAAAATGGCATCCACATCAAAGCAAACTGGAAACCCTCCAGAGCTACGGGGAAATTATATAGGCTGTTAAAACACAAATTTTTTGTAAACATCCCCACTTTGAGAAACTCTGGTGGTGACACAGCCAAAGATCTCTGCCAGCTTTTCCAGACAGCTGCTCTGCTGAGGGGGCCTCCAAAGTCTACAACCACAGCTCCTCCTGCACAGAGGCACAAACCTGAAGATCCGAGGGACTCCAGGCAGGAAAAGCAGAAAAAAAAAAAGGAAAAAACAATATAGGACACAACACAAACAATAGTGTTCCCTGTAGCTATGGAAAATTTCACATTCACATTGCGCTTTTGAGATGATCTCCTGCTTGTAAGGGGAGTAAAATGTCTGATTCCCCAAATCAGTATTAATTTAGACAGAAATAGTCTTGTCCTAGTCAATAACAGAAGCAAAAGAGCTTTAGCTGGGCAAATAGTTGCAAGAAAGGTCCTGCCTCTTGTTCCTAATAGGTAAAGAGTACCCTAAACAGTTCCACAACTAAAGGACAGTGGTCTTACCTAGGCTCTGTAAAACTGAAGAAAACAAATTGTCTAGGTGAAATAAGAAATTCAGGCAGCTCTCTTGAGCCAAGCAAATCAATAAATATTCAAGAAGGTTAAAATTCCAGTAAAGTTCATAATTAATTCCACTGCTTCCCTGTTCATGCTGGCCATCATATCTTCTGAAGTACATAACCCGTTGAAGCAGGCCAAGCCATTAATATTTGATGCTCCAACAGTCTGTCAGTTGCTCATTCGAATTATAAAAATGAAAATGAAAATGCAATTCTTTGGTAGTGTTTTGGCCAATTTCTTCAGGCCCAGGGTGATTAAAGAGCAGTGCCGGGTGGGACAGTTGCTTGTTCTGCTGCTGTTTTTGTTCCCTGCTGTTCAAGAGTGGTGCGACGGCTGCGGCTGTTGTGTGCAGGGAGGAAGAGGAAGAGCCATGGTGAATGTTGGCTGGTTGAGGAAATGAGTCAAGTATGATTTTGCTTTCTCTAAGTGGGCTGAGGCAACTCATTTTTTCATGGCTTCATCGTTAGACAGCGTGGCTAGATTCAAATCTAGTTTAGTTTCATTAATTTTATTTTTATTTACTGATTTTAATAAATTATTTTGTTTTATTCTATTAATTCAAGCTTATATGCAGGAAGATCGTGTTTCTTTCTCTCTTTGGTGAGACTTGACTTTTTTTTGCTAGAAGATACCAGAAGATCTTCGATGTTAAATTTCTAACTTTTTCTTTTGTTCTGTCCTTTTTCCAGTATGTCCTTTGAGCTCCATCAATGTTTAAAAGGAGTGAGAATTCTGCCTCAAGTGTGTCCATTAAGAAAGTCTTTCAGCTTTAATATGATTTATTTAACATATATAATTAATCCTTAAAGAGAACTTTCAACCCTGATTTGTCAATGTTCTTTTTAAAATATTGTGAAGATCAATCTTACATCCTTTCAAAGTCAGAACTTAAAAGTTATATGAAAGGTATTATATTTTTAAAGTAAAAGATCCTATCCACACTGAACTGGTATTTCATCCTATATTGAACTTAAGCTTTTGCCAAAAGCAGGATGTGAGATGTTTGTAAATGGGGAAGAAATACCTGGTCTAACTGGTGGAGGGGAGGTGGGAGGTGGGAGGTAGAGACTGAAAGAGGAAATATCTAGGTCTTCAGGACAGCCTGCTACTGTTAACAAGGAGAATATGTCTGAGAACAGAAATCATCTGAGTATCCTTTGGGAGATGTCAGGAGCCAGAGTGCTCTTACCTGGCCTGTGAAGACTCTGGCTTGACCACAAAGACTACAACACAACCAAGTGCCAGCTGATGCTGGGTAGACATTCACAGCTACTGTCCTCTTTAGGAATCTTCAAAACTACAAAGTGTTCCCTCTAACAGATTTTCTGTGTTAAATTACGTTTCAGCACTGGCTGGCAACTTCTATCAGCTTTCACTATTTAAATAATATCCAATTGAGGATCAGTGGCTGAGACCACATACTAAAGAACATGAAGAAATATGTTCAAAATGAGTAGATAAAAATTCCTGCAGTACCGAAGGGATATAAACCCCCCACGAGTGAACTGAAGAATTAAATTGTGTCTCTGTATGTATGCCTATGCAAATGTGCCTTTTACACCTCCCCCTCTGAAAGGTTTCAGAGATCTCATCCAATCTACACAGGCTGTTGGAGGAAAGAAGACACTATTCCCATAGTATTTACTGGTAATATTGTATTGCACAATATTACTTTATATGGTATTAATATTACTTTATATGGTATTAAGTTCCAATAAAATTATAGTGAGGCTTGGGAAATGAGCCAATACAGTCTCCTCTTCACAATTCCTCCTACTTCTGTTTCCAGCAGCCCCGGAATGTTCCTGGTAGGTCCATGTTGGGTCACTTTGCTCATTTATAGACAACCGCACCCAGGGATTACCAGGATAAAAGGCAGCATCTTGCTAGATCCTAACATCAGGCACCCAACTTGAGCATATCTGTGAGGAGATTGGAATTTGTGTGTTCTCCATAATCTCCATAACTTTTGGCCAGGGCTAATGCTGGCTCTGCCTAGACTGAGAAGGAGAGGGTGGGATCCTCTTGTCCAGGCAGGGGACCTGGCTGGGATATACTGTGGCTCACTTTTGTCTTGTAAAAGAAAGCTGCAGTAGAAAGTAGACAGTGGGTGCTGGTATAGGTGCACTTCTCCTCTAGCTAGTGTCCGCTTGAACAGTAACGCTAGTGTTTGCTTGAACACTAGTGTTCAGAAGTGCAGAAGTGCTCCCAGACCAGCAATTTCACATTATTCTGAGAGCATCCAAGCTAGATTCCTACTGTCCCTGGCTAGTATGGCAGGTGGAACAAATATCTATGGCAGGAGCAAAGATTTGTAGAAAAAAAGCTACAGCCTTATGACCAAAGTAGCCAAATGTCACACCAGAGAATTGGTTTCTTTCCCATACTTGGCCATGGAGTTTTTATGTGATACCTATGGCATAGGCAGTTTCTGGTGATGGACCCCTCAATTTTTGAAGTGCCTTAAGGGAGATCTCTGAGACCCCATTGAGCAGAAGTGCCGACGGCTCACAAACACAATTGACTTCAGTGGGAGTGTCTTTCATACCTAGAAAGAATAATAAAAAAAAAAAGACAAAAGTTAAGTGCTCTGGAAAAATTAAGACTGGGCTTGAAAATTTAAAAGGCACTTCCAATAATTTGGGGAGTTTAAAAAACCATCTATCTGCATTTGAGTTCCTTGGCTATGGAATGACTCATACTGCCTAGTTTCACAAGACAAACTCATTCATATTTATGAAGCACTTCAGATATTTTCATGAGAGCACCACCCTGCTACCATCAGCAAATACGTGTGGAAAGCCCCTGTGGTGAAGTTTGCCAGCTCCTTCTGATGTAGGTGCATGCAGGGAAAGATTACTTGCTGATATTGTAAGGTGCTCTGTTAGCTCAAGAGGCACAGGTCTGTGAGGCAGATCCAGTATGTCCAGCCTTGCTGATGATATATGCAGGTGTTGATATGATGCCATGTGATAACAGTTCTGATTTTTTCCTCACAGTTCTTTTGTCTGGAAAGTTACATACAAGCAATACATTGCTAACAGAACTTTAACACTTTAAAAAGAAATATTTGCAAGATATCAAGAACTAGAATTAAAGTTTCTAACACAAGTAGAAAAAATAATGTGAAGCTATGACTTGATTGGATGAATAATAAGTATGCTAGTAAAGCAAGCTGTAGTTGGGCACTAAAAATCAACAGGCACATTGAATCATTTGAGTGTTAATTTCTTTACGTCTCCTTTACTTACCTGTAAAATGGATATGTTGCCTACTCTCACAAACACAATGCTTATTGATGATCGTGATACATTTTAAACAGCCTGTTTAAACTGCAAGAGGCATCTGTACAGAAATTAATCATTTTTCTAGTCAGTCTAGACTTAACTGATGTGTGGAGAATAAGACTAGAGGCTATACCTTGAATAGCAAGGTTACGTACAAATTGAGTAACTCCTTATTCATTGAATGAGACAGGAAACAATAAAATATGATAATTTAATTAAAGCTACATCACAGTGCAAATGCACAGGGGATGAAAAGTTCTGCATAGACTAGCTTAACTTCTAAAACTTCTCGCTTTTGATTTTGCAAGCTGAATATTCTTCTAACATTATGAGGACTTTTATTGTGTCTTTTTTTGTTAATGTAATTACTACTTATTGAACCCCAGTCCATGTCTTGTGCTTATCAGATTGTCCTCCACAGCAATCCCTGTGGCTCGCAGCTCCAGGAATTTCACAGCTAAAATAGTGATTCCAGAGAAAGAACAGGTATGCCACTGCCCAGAGCACCCTAGCTCTTCACGGGTAGGAGCAAGGTGGTAAATACTCCTGTAGGCAACTCAAGACAGTGAAATACAAGATAGTCGATGTAGCTGTACTCTGAAAAAGCACTGTAGCAACAGAATCAGGGCATTCTCAATTGTGTGAGTCTATCTTCCTTGACAGTAGGTTTCTTTTTCAAAGAAGCTATCAGCACTATCCAGTGACTATGCTCTCCAGTGGTATTTAGTCTTAACTACATTGGTGAGTTGATGGGCATGATCACTCACAGTAGAAAAGTAAGCAGACAAAAAAAGAAAAACCCAAACCCCAAGAAAAAGAGTTAGGTCACAGCCACAGTTGGTGGTAAAAAGGAAGAGAGGGGTAGCCTTCGTGTCTTTTCATCAGGTCACAAATGTATCCAAACCATGGAAATTACATAATCAGGCCTTATGGGAATGTTTGTTTTCTCTAAAGCTTAAATTTTTAAAAAAACTCTTTGAGGATAGTGTGTTTGCCCTGAAGAAAATCAGGTTGAGCCAGGTTGTCTATCTGCCTTAAATATATCAAATGGCTTAATGGGAAGGGGAAATATGGCCCAGTTTCTTTGAGGAATGGCAAGAAGTGGACCAGAATGAAAGAACTGAAACCATAGAAACTGGGAATAATGAGACAAGATAACAGTGGCTGGGCAGGCAGAGAGAATGAGGAAAAGAGCAAGAAAGAGACCAAGCCATCTCCTCCCTATGTTCTTTAGATACGGCTCTGCGACGTTGGCTTCAGAAAAAGCAGAGAAGGTAGGAGTATGGATAAGCTGACTACACAGCTGAGGTTTTCTTTCATTTTGTAAACAAGTTACCAAGAAATTCTGTCTGAAGTTCCCAGCTGTTACAGTAATCTGCTGTAGTGGCAGACTGGCGGAAACAGGCTGAATTCTGCTCTCTGCTCCTGGCCTGACCACTGCGTGAGAAAGTCCATCAGATTGCTGGTATGTCATCATGCTGATGGCAGAACAGCAGCCACTTGACCTTCTTGTCAAACAAATATAGCCCTCCCTGCCTGCCTTTTCTTTATGTCCTACTGACAGGTGAAGCAGGTGCTCTTGGGCATCCCTTGGGCGTTAGCTTTTGTTCGCAATAGCAATAGTGTTGTGGATCAAGAATCTAAGGTTGAAGAGGTTTGCTGAGAAACTTAATCTCTGAGCTTTTAGGTAACGTATTTATTGTGTTAAAAGGCTATTTCTGTAAGAAGCAGCATTTACTGTCATGGAGATATTTGACATTATAACAATCACTGGACTCCATATGTCTGCTTGCCACCTGCTTTAAATTAAAAACCAGACTCTTTTAGAACTTAAGATCAAGAATTTCTCTTAATTTGTGGAGAATCCATGGTATATTATTTTTGTCACTGATCAAATCACCTGTCACTTTAAATCCAGTGAAAATAAAAAAATTGACTGCTTGTGATTGAATGGGATTTATCCACAGTAACTAATTATTTTTAACACCTAAAGATGTGAAATATTAAGTTATCTTTGAAACACAAATTGAAACTTTTAAAATCCCAATAGGTCTTGTAAAAACATGATAGGAGTTGAAGTAAGGTTACCAGTACTAATAGTGTAGGAAGATGATGTTCTCAAATACCTTAAGGGGACAGATAGACACAAAAATACAAAAATTTTTAAATATATCTATCTCTCAGAAAGTACAGCTCCCTATGAGTAGCACACTGCTCTCCGTCCTGGCAACCCACCCAATACAGAATTCAGTTGCAAGTTTTGGCACTCCTACCCCTCAGTGGGAGATGTTCTAGAAACTCAGGGAATCAGGCTAGCACAGAGGAAAAGAAATGTGGTTTAGTATGATTGCCACAGCCTCCTAGCTACCTCAGGGACTCAAGCTCGGCTCAAAAGAAACGGTTCTTGTTGAGAAACTTGCTCATTTTAGCAATTGCGTCTAACTCATTGATTCCACCTCTTGTTTTCTGGTGAGACCACCCAGCGGTGTCTGTTTCTTGTCAGATGCTTGTAGGGAGCCGAGGGACTGCAAAGGATGTCTCATTGGGCAATTTCTTGGTTATTGGAGACCGCCTGTTATTGGAGACCGCCTCATCCCTAGGTGACAGCTTTTTGTCTTCATTCTGTTTTTACTTGAAGCCTTATCCCCGTTCATAATCTGCCTGTGGTTTATCACATCAGAGCCAAGTGAGAATGAACAGCAGTCTGAATTATTTTTTGTACAGTAATCGTTCATAGGCACAAAACTGCCATTAAATTCCCCAAGCATAACAATTCTGACAGCAGTCCTATCAGATTTACACTGGTTCCTAGGTCTGATAGGTAACTGCTTGTGTCATTTCTAACTTTTTTTCTGTTTAGCCATCCTACCGTAAGCAGCCTTTGCAATCCTGCTAACAGGAGGCATGTCTGTCTTGAACTCATTTCTTACTTTGTCGTGCTGTTTATCTATATCAACATCCTGCAAAATCGAAGACAGCGAGATGTTATTTCAATATTTAATCTTTAGATTTTGGAAGACTCTAGCCCAACTCTATCTGAAATGAATACTCATAGGCCACTCAAACTTCCCAGTGCACTTTTGATTGATATGAAGTGGGGGAAAAAGTCTATCATGAAGAACATTGGTAGGTTGTGAATTCTCCATAATGTCATCTTCCTTATGTGTATTCTCCAGGCAGATCCAGGCTTCATCTGGTATTGGCAAAGAATGTCTACAACTGGATTGCCTTATAATGAAAAACATAACTTTTATTTTTTCCTTCTGGGAAATATGAATGTTCTTCAAATCTATTTTTTCCTATGAGTCATGAAGAGCAAGAAGTAACCACAGGAAATTTCCTTTAAGGTGACATTCAAAACAACTTAAGAGAGGCTTCTTTTCAGAAAACCATGTCGCTTTCAGCTTCATCGTGCACAAAAATCTGAAATGAAATCAAAGGTCCTTTTGCATTACTACCTCAACCTGACAATTCAATGCTCAGTGCTGAATTCAGTCTTTGAATTAATCCCCTTTATCTGTTCCCGTTTGCAGTCCTTTGTACCTGAGTGCCAAGACCATGTGTTGGGATGCTACTGCCCAAAGGGAGCTGTGGAGCCCTGCTGGGAGGGCTGGACCAGCTGCAGCAGAAGTAGGTACAGTCAGTCTTTAAGGAGGCACAAAGCTGAGCTGCTTTATGCTAGGTTAAGTTCTGGAGAAAAGTTTTGCAATGGAGCAGAGAGAGACAAGGTGTGTAGCACTGTTCTCTGTCTTAAGCTCTTTGAAGAAAACTTTTCTGTGATGCATTTCCCTTTTTTGAAGATTTGAATTTATGTATATGGGGCCCAACAGTCCGGCATTTGCAAGGAGGGCAAATGTCTCTAGCTCCAATGAGCATATACCTTAGTGAAGGGAAAATTTGCAATAGCAAAAGTTTTGATAGCAACTGAAAAATATGTATGTCGCTGCAGTAACAATGTAAGCATGAAGAAACAGCGGTCACACTCTCAAGAAATCATATGCCATCAGCAAGTAAATACATATTACATTATGGAACAGAGTATTAAGGAAGTAACATGTAAACAGACATTTAGAATTACAGCAGCATGTATGTGTGGGGGATAGGGATCTGCTTCTGAATTTAGTCTCTGAGTTTTTGGCTTTAACTGGGTAGCTGAGAAACTCAGACTCTTCCATTACAATGTCACTCCCCTAGCACTCCATCTAATGCCACTAACCAACTGAAAGGCTTGCATACACGTTCTTAACTCGGTTCAAGCTTGTGGAAGGATTTGTGTGCATTGATAGAAATATGACTCGTGTTATTTGCATTATAGCATGTATATCTTTTCTTTTTCTCTGAAATTAATCCCCCTATCACAAAACCTCCCATGTGTCCCAGTTTCTTCAGGATGACTTTTGCCAGGATTTTATCCACATCTGTCTCTGTTGGTGATGTTATGCAGCTCTGTGCTCACAGGAGGCTGTGCTTTCAACCTCGTTTAAATGCACAAGTTAGGAGGGCAGTCCTTATCAGGTGAAATAAGTCACCTGAAAAGAGCACTTAGCTTCACAAATGCTGCTTAAAAAGTCCAGTGCTCTCACAGTGTATATTGCCATGAACAGTGCAACACAGCTTCCCATGCAGCTTTCCCTTTCACTGGCTTTTAGTTACGGCTTTCCATTCTCATTTGCCCTATGGCAACACCTTCCATGGATTTTGACCTTCCTGTACTGAAAACAGTGGAAAGCAAAAGCTGAGGGCATAAACAGTCATTGAGACAAAATTTAGGAATTCTGTATTTATTTGTACCAGACAAGTGGCTATTAGTTCTGTAGGGGTCATCTTTATGAAAGCTGAATAATTATTTCCTCTAGCTGCCTCTTTGTTATTTTGCAGTTAATACCTTTTCATCTTCATTCCCTCTTTTGTAATATGCAAAGTCTCTCTCCTTATCATATAATTTATGATTGCAAGCTAGTTGGCAAATTTTGGATAGATTATAGATGACTGATGTCTTTCATACTCTATTTCTGAGCTTCCTAATTGGCACTGAGGTTTTTCATTTCCATCTATGCAACCATAAGATATATATAAATATAAATATAAATGGAGAAATGTGTTATTCAGGAAGTTCTGCAATGACATCTGATCTGGTATTTCAATACAATGATTGTCTTAAAAAGAAATCTATAGCCTGAGATGCATGCTAAACCTTACAGTGTTAGGATTATGTGCAGTGTATAAAATCTAATATGTATGTAAAATGTTTGCAGAATTATCCACCTAATCCAAGCCAAAGATATTCAAATATTCAACTTCCATTGAAAAGACATTATTGGTCTTAACATCCTGGTTTTCAAAGCATTCCTTACAGTGGCAATTAGAACAGTGCATTTCAGTACTCCTAGTAATTAATCTTTAGTCTAAACTCCTTCTTTTGGAATTTAATTGTATGTCTTGTCTCATCTCCCAAATTGTGTGAGAATATAGTAACTTCTATCCCAGGCTGAAAACTGCTGAGCACGCCAGGAGGCGATGCACATGATATTGATGTATATGCAGTCTGGGAGACTGACACAGTTGGTTCACCTAGAAGCAGGCTTATTTTTCATGATGTTTTGGGACTGCTTGGCTATACTTAAAGTATTATGGGCACTTGCTTTCTTATAATGATGGTTAACGGAGAGGGCACGCCCCGCTGTGCATAGATAAATTTCGACTCTTAGGGCTAGTCATTATTTGCTCCATTTACTATACAACTCTCTTCTATTACAATTATTTCTTAATTTCAAATTAGGCTGCAGCCATGATGCATGGGAAAACAACCCCATTTTTTGCTGCGTCTCCTGTCATTGTGTGAGAAGGAGCAATGTGAAACTATTTTTACCAAATGTTGCAAAGCCTTTGAAAGTCTTTCCACCACAACAGTACATTCATCTGCCCCTTACTTCAAAGCCAATGACTGACAAAAAGTTAATCCCTGAGAAGTTTGGCTTCGACAGTATGTAAATATGAGAGACCTCAATAAGTCCATTAGAGATTTCACCACTGCTTTTGAGTCTCTGTGGAAATTACTTCCATGATAGGTGGATGGGATGTTGGAGGTTTTTTGGGGGAAAAAAAAGGAAACAAGGCAAGGTTTTTAAAGAGGCCATATCTCATATGAAACCAGATTAGTCTTTAGATCAGAAAGACCTCATTCTTATCTGCCTTTTTGCCTGCTTATTATCAATTTGCTTAATAAAAATATAGTTCTTCTCTATAAATCCTGTCTCAAGAGTCAGTACAAAATCATCCCATGGTTGGAACAGTGATTCCCATCTGTTTTTTGTCTTATATACAGTACTGGTAAAATTCCTTTGTAGGTCCGAAGGATGAAATAGTTTTCTTATCAGGGAGAAGCAGTTTATACTCTTATGTACGTCACCTGCCTCAGACGTCTCAGCACGGAACAGAAGAGTTTGCTTAGCTGGACAGAATGAGAAGGCGGGTCTGGGGTTAGTTCCAAGAAAAGCCATTTCTGTTGTTGTGGACACCTGTGCACTAGGTACTGAATAGGAGAAATTGTTCCGTTCTTACCAGATCCTTGACAGCATTTTTCTTTTGTTCAGACAACCCTGGTCCTTTAATTGAACTTTTCCTGTCCAGGCTTTGTTTATGGTTTCTGTCAAAATACAGTTGCAGGTAGCCCAGGCAGACATCAACTTTTCATGTAAATTATGCATGACATTTAATTGCCACCCTAAGCTTTATTCTAAGACTAACAAAATCACTGCAAACCCCCATACAAATGTTGCTTTCAGTGACTTGTACCAGGTTATTTTACATAATCTTTAGCCACAGGTTTGCCTTTTAAAAAGCTTCCATGTATAGCAATTAAGACCACCAAAAGAGCTTTTAATCAGAGAATGTCTAGTTAGAAGGAGTCCTGTAGACCTGACTAATAAGTAGCAAACCAGGCAATTGAAAGATTGCGGTTGTAATGGGGGGGAGGGGGGGAGCACGACACACACAAAACCAAAACCAACAAAAAGCCAAGCCATAAACTCCAGGGGAAGATAATCCCCCTGATCTAAAGGTATTCTAACATTAATCACAAGAGGCACAGTTGTCATTAGTTATGCAGTATAAAACTGCTCTTTTTGTTTCCTTTCACTCACTGTGGAAGTGGAGCACGAAGCAGTCACTTTGGTTTCTTCATCAGCATTTTGAAATGCCTGATCGAACTGAAGAGATATGGGTCACTCTCTTTTATCTACACCCTGGCAGTTGTGGAGGCTCTGCGCTGGTCTGTAAGCCTTCTTAGCAATTTCTTTCCAAGTCTGTCTACAAAAATTGTACTCTGCATTTCCAACAATGCAGTATGTACAATTTCAAGGATGGTATGAATATTTGCTGTGAATATATTATCTACAGACTGTTTTCTGCACGCAGTAGGGAAAAATCATCATTCAAGTGCATAAGCAACAATTTTCAAACAGGAGAAGGGGAGAAGGCAAGAAAATGTGAGAGGAAACAAATATTTTTGCTATTCATTTATGATGCAGTCGCTCCTCCACAGAAGAAAAACAGCTTTCTTTGGCACCTGATTTTCCATTCTGCTTTCATTATAACATGAAAATGATTAAAAGCAAGATGAAATATTTCAAAAAAATGTATATCCAGACAAGAAATAATTCCCTGCCTCAAATGTATTAAAGAACATCTGGGAGCCTGGGACTAATTTTTATACATGTACACAGGCACAACCACGTTACACGGAAAATGTAAGCACACATTTCTCTTTATAGGAGAAATGCTCGTGTTTTCTAAGAAATTTAGGATGCCATCGGTGGAGGGGACCATATCTGGGAAGACAGTTAACCTTGAAAATATTTAAGCATTATAATGGGGAAGCAATTCTACCTGAGTCCTTTTCCAGTGCTGTGGAAAAGGTGAATGAGAATCTTGGCCATGTAAAGAGGAGCACAATGAACAGCAGGAGCCTGGCAGTTTTACTTTGGCAAGTGTCATTAACAGGAGTGATACTCTTACATTACCTTCACCTCCTGAGCCCATACTTCAAGAGGGATTTTGAAAAATCTGAGATGGGCAATATGAAGAAAAAATGAATGAAGAGCTGAACAGAGAGCCTTATCTCACAGCTGCACAAGCACACGAAGTTGGCATAAACCAGAGTGCTGGCTGCAAAGGGCAAGCTTTCCCTTCCCAGACCTGTAGTCTCTGCATTGTTTCCTCCCTTGATTCTTCTCTTTCTTTCGGACCAGGCTATTTTCAGACTGATTCACCACTCATGCAAATGCCATGTAGACAGAAAAGTGAAGGCAGCCGAGGGACAGGATGTGGGCAGAACAGTTGGTCTGGTGGCTCATGCTGGCTTTTCACTCTCGGGGGGCTAAGGCAGGAGTGGGAAAGGGCTGGACACTTGAATTTGCCTAGATGATCAATAAAGCGGAAGTAATTTGATTAAGTGTCACGAAATGGACACTGAGTATCAAAAGGTTCTTCAGTGTCTACAAAGAAACAGCGTAGGTAGGAGCTAGTCCTTGGCTCCTGTTCAGAAATGAAGAGGGGAATAAAGAATTTAATGGTGAGGATGCTTAAGAATTAGAAAAAAAAAATCAAGAAACTGCTGGATGGTCTCTTTTATGTTTTCAAATCAACAGCAATTGGTCTTCTGTAATACATTAAATATACACTCAAAGACACAAAATGCCAGGTTCAATGGAGGGAGAAATGGATGGAAGGTAGTGGCCTGAGATATGTAAGAGGCTATACTAGATGATGTAAGACCCCCTCCTGGCCTTAAGATCAATGAAATAAGATTGCAAGCTATGCAATTGTGTTTAAAAATTTTCACAGAGTTGCAAAAATCTTTTACTTCCTTAGTTTAGCAACAGTTTGCGTTGGTGCAAAAATAATTTGAGTCTTACTGGAAATTGTTTTCAAGATTTTTCTGAGCAAAATTGAAATTGAAAGAATATGAGTAGAGGTGCTGTAAAGATACTGAAGAGACAGTGGATACTGGAGAGTGATGGTAAGGCCTTTCTGTGGATACCACAGTAACCGAATGGTGTGTCTTCAGACTCTGTTTGACAAAGTTTGATTTGTCAGCGCTCAATGCTCTGGTGATAATTCCCAGGTCTGCTCTTCCTTGAATTCACCTGTATTTTTAACATTTATTTTGTTATCTCTTGGGCAGGTAGGTAGCAGAAGACTATGCCAGCCCAGCCCTGAAATAGAAGGCATCTATTCGTGGAAAGGACCAAATGCCATTCCACAAAGGACTCCACCTACTTAATTTTTGTTAATCAATGTCAATATTTGTGTTTTTGTGGCAAAAATACAATATTACTTGTGTACTACTATTTCCCACAGCACAGCAAACTGTGGGTTGTTCTCAGTGTCTGATGTTACAATCATTAAGCCCATGGCTGGAAGGGCATTACAATTATTTGAGGCTTTAAGCTACTGCTTTTGCAGCACCGTCTAATGCAGTGGGGTTTAATTTACAGCTGTCAATATAATTCCATTAGACTTATGGAATCCTGTACAGAGAGCATATGAGTCTTGCAAAAAAAACCTCATGGAGCTCCCAGGGGTCCCAAGAGCGCAGATTGAAAACCACCAGTCTATGTGATGATGCAGCCAAGTATAAGTCAATAAAACCAACTTTTTTACAGTTTTCCTCTCTGCAATATGGGGTACCTAGGCATTTTATTATTCGACATGTAGGCAGTCTTACTAATAAAAGGATTCTCTTAAAATCATTCACAGTTTTATCTTCTCTTTAATAAAAATAAAGCACTAACAACTTGCCAATGGCAATGATAAAAGTTTTATTAACTACTGCAGTAGTAGGAAAAATAATGGCACCAGATTTAAAATGTGAGTCAATTACATGAGCTTTATAGCCATTTTACAAAATAAGCTGAACGATTTTGAAAGGACAGGCTTTATAATCCACTTTAAAAATCCCTCTGTACTTCTAGTGAGGGTCCGCTTTCTGAGCCTGCAGTAAACTGTGGGGCAGCCATGAGGAGGGCATCAGTCAACCCCTACCACTGGCATCCAACTGAGAAAGTGTCTGTATCTGCATCTGTCATTTGTCCATAAACTGAAGGTGAAGGTCTTTCTCTTCAACATTATAACTTTCTGTTTTCTTGAGTGGCTAAAGAGTTTTGCAACGGATGGGAACACACATTTTTCAAATTGGACAAACCTGTCTTTGCTGTTATTAAATATTTGTTCCTCAAATCTAAAAGGTTATATCCTCTATCACTCAGGTTCAATGGATTTTTGCCACTGGCTCAAGTGGAGTCAACATGTAACTTAAATGAGAATCATTTACCTGCCTGTATGATGTAGAGATTAATTTGGTGTAATGTAGGGGTCTAGGCACTCTCTAGTCAGTGAAGAGGGAGAAACATTTATCCTTTCCTCACACAAAAGATACACAAGTCAATGCCTGGAGATTATTTTTTCCTCTCTCTTGCCTTTGAAGACAGCCTGGCAACATCACCTAAATTCTATAGGTTTGAAGTCACCCAAGGTGAATCCCACTTAAAGCACTTGTTTGGCACAGGAGACACAGAGTAGTGCAGAGGATCCCATCAGGTCTCTTGATTGCCTCTGGGTAGAAACAATATGTCATAATAACCGCTTGGGTTTTGCACTGTCATCTCAAGTCCTGGCAGACAGAAAATAAGATGAATGCAAATGTCCACTAAGACTACAGTGATGTGACAATGCCCATTGATTCATATACCCTCTCTACCAGTTATGGGCTTGGAAAGCTCTCTGTGGTTGTACTTGCTTTGCCAATAAGAAGAAATATCTTTGCTGTCTAGACTCCATCCCCAATACTAGGCTGCTGTTAATAAAAATACTTCTATTAATGAGAAATAAGATTAGATGAAATAAAAATTGATTTTTTTAACTGAAACTGTATGTTACAATTTCAGAACTGGTTTTTATTTTTTAGTAATCAATTTTTCCAATTATTTTTCCATTTCTCTGTGTTCTGGTCTTTGTACCTACCTCAGACTTTGTTTCAGTGAGTTTCTCTTGAATTCATACTATCAAAACTGGATGGGAATAAGGCTCATATTCTAAGTGGGAATGAAGCTTTGTAAAATAACCAGCATATAGACTGGAATTTAACAAGTCAAATTAGCCAATGCAGAAGGAATGCCTACACTTGGAGAAATGTGGTAAAATCCTAGATCAGGGCCTAAACTTTTGGGCATATTCAAAAGAAATAACAGGCACTTTTTAAACTGACTATCCACATCATTTACAAGTCTTGATATTACATGTTTTTCTGAACTGCAGAGTGGATTTGAGTCACAAGCCTCAGAGCTAGCATAGGAGGCATGTGGGACATATGCTCAACACCATCATTTGCAGCATGCCGTTATATTTCCAGGCATTATCATTCCCATTGGATCTTGACCACTCCAGTGTATTAAAATAGATGAAGATAGGTGGTGGCTGTGCCACCAAACCTATCGCACATACCCCAGCTCTGAGTAGACATGCGAAACAGCTACCTGTAGGTGGGCGCTGTTGGAGCATTGGAAAGGAAGGTCACTCGATGAATGGACCCACTTCTGATGGAACAGCCTGGACATCAGCTGGTATCTCAGCATGCTAATGAAGCATCAGTATATACCTATGACCTAATCCGTGGGGTTCATGTAACTACATGCTGTCACTTACACAGGATCAGTGTGATTTGAGATAGGTCCTTTGTCTCAGCTGAGCTAAACGCAGCGATAGATCAGATAGATGCTTGTCTGGGATGTCTGGGATGCACATTTTAAGTTGGTGGAGTCTAAAGCTAATATAAATTGTTTGGTTGCCATCTGACTTCCTGTTTCAGTAATTTGATTTTTGTAATAAGGAGTACAAGAATTCAAGCAGTCAGAAGCTGGTAGAGCAGGGATATGAGCCAAGTGGGGGACTTGTATCCAAGGACCATGGTACTATGCATCAGAGTTTCCCTTGGGGGAATAAAGCTTTATTGAGCCTTGTAGCAGTGGCAAACAAAGCAGGCAAAGTCTTGGTCCAAAATAAGTAATGACCTCTAACTGCTTTTGCTGTGTTCAGCTACTTCTTGTGCTCACTGCTGTGGGCATTCAAGGCAAAAGGTTGTCTTTCTTTTTTCTTTTTCTCAATTTTCAACTCAGAAAAAATCCCTCTTTTTCTCTTTTGCTGTGCTTGATGAGCACTTGGCAAGAAAAATCCTGGCGCTTATCATATGTTGTTAGTGAGGACTATCCCAGCCCAAGAGGACAGGAACACAGCCCGTAGAGAGCCTCTGGTACCTGTTCATGCAGAGAAGTCCGCCTGTGGCCATACTCCACTCCTGTAGTGAGCAAAGGAAACCAAGAAGGGCTGCTTAACGATACACAGTCAGCGACAGATGTGCCCTTCAAGATTAACATTGCAAACACTTTAAATCAAAATGTTTTAGTTCCCCCTTCATTGATTTTGTAATCTCTCTGTGAAATCATGGGTTCCCCTAATTGGCTGATGAAATAATTAGTCAACTTTGACATTCATTTGGACTTCTAATTAAAAAGTCTATTCCATCAGATGTCATGTCAAAATAGATTTCCATCTGAGAATTTTAAGGAGTCATTTTTTTCCTGTGAGAATTTTTGGAGTATTGTCTTTCTCTGTTCAGAAAGGATTATCTAACTTTTTCTTTTTTAATTTTCTTATGAGCAAGTAACTGCTGAAGGTTTGGATTTTGTTGAATATCATTCAATATTAATTTCTTTAGATTTGTGCTTAAAATATTGTAAATCGATGTTTAAACATGTTAAGCGTGTCCCAAAATACGCAATACAGCATTTTAAATTAACATCTAAATATCTTTCAAAAATCTAAGATTAATCAGCTATAAAATTTCAGCTAAAATCAGCTATAATTTCCTTATTAAAAATATCTCAAAAAAGTTAGTCTTAAAATTTCCTCCTATTAACAATAATTTAAAAACCACCTTGGCAATGCAAAAAACAATAACATCTTTTAGAAATATTCCTTGGGAAAAAATGCCTTTTGGTGCTAAACTCTTTAAAGATCATCACCATTAGTCTCTGGAAAACTTGTAATATGTCTAGCAATATTTTTGCACACGAGCACTGAAATGTACTTCACAAACCCCAATTTATTGATGTAAATGAGCTGCATTTGTTTTAGTTCTGCATAAATGCATATCCTTCTGCCTGTGGGCTGAAGTAGAAAAATGTCACCAAAAAAGTTATTTTTAGGTAGTTTATGTGAATGAAGTTGCACACACATGAGTGGAATGTGAAGCTCCTCTGAAATAATTCTTATGCAAGCGATCTACTGCCCAAGTGGAGCCCAGGGAGAGCAATGTGTTTTACTGGTTTACTGCTCATGGGAAGTTGTTCCTCAGAAGGAGTCTGAAGGCAATACTGGTTGCTCATGAACCATAAGTTCATGGCAAGTTAATTGTATCACTAAAAATATAGGAGTCTAGGCTCTTAAGAGCTTTGTAAACTTCATATCTGGCTGAAATTATGCTCCTAAACTCATTTTATCAAGCAATATAACACTAAGGGTTTTTAATAATGCAGCAGTGAAAGAAAATTACTTCAGGTAGCCTGACTAACACATTTGGTTAATGGTCATAACAGCAGGGAAAGATGCCTAATCTGTATATTTCAGCACATTTTGCCAAGATTTATGGAGTAGGTAAATATACCTTGAACAGTATGAAAAATATTAGAAAAGTTTGGGGCTGCTAAGAAATAAAAATGTAATAACATAGGATGATCCTCTTAGGTGGACACAGTCTTTCAAACAGCTACTGTTGTGATAACATTTTTTTGCAAACCCATTTCACGCATGGGAAAATCCCTCATAGAGATTGTTTTTGTCCCCTAGGAAATAGAACTATATGATAGTGAGGTAGAAATAAAAATTCTATATTTTTCACGGGCTTCTGTTCCTACCTGATGTGTGTGTATGTGAGAAGGACAGAGAGAAAGAAATACTACTTGAAATGGAGCTATTGTGGAAAGATTGAAAGATGCTTTATGATACTACTATACTTATTTTTCTACCCTCTGTGTATAGTTCTTTCGCATTCAGCTCTCCTCCTCTGCTTATGTCCTGATCTGTCTTTTATATCCTGGCTTTTTAAGGCATTGGTTACATCTTTTCTGTGGGTTTATGACCCGTGAGTGGCATGAGCCATTGCCTGCTTTGTTTGCATATATTTTGGCATTGTCTGTCCATGAAAGAGAGCCAGATCTCACTGCTGTGGTGGGGGTTTGCCCTGCAGAGTGCTGCAGAACGGCTTTTCTGCTTTCTCTGAAGCTCCGGGATGAAGCATTATGAGCCAGGGAGTTCCATTCTGGGCAGGATCCAAATCTGTAGCTGATCTATTTTCAGTTTTTAGCCCTGGTTATGTTGATACCTGGTACCACCAGCTGCTGAACTGGGGCTTTGTGAGGGGGGAATGGTTTGTTTGTTTGTTGTAGTATTAATCTAGCCTGTCAATGCACCCAAGGAATTTTTCCAACTATTACTCTTTTTTTTCCCAGCCCTCCAGTAGTAATTGTATAAGTTTACACTGTAGATTCTGCATGTGCTAGAAACAAGCTCAAGTTGGTTTTGCATGATTAAAAGCTTGTGTGGATGGAGCACTGATGCCTTTTTCTCTCTCTCAGGATACATTTAATATGTAATTTCATCTTTTGTGTTTGTGCACTTATATTCATTAATATTTTTTAACCCCCAGCTGAATCACACAGTTGTCTGATGCGTAAGACTGATACTTAGATTCCTCCTATGATTTGTGTCCTTACTTTAGGTATCTTCAATTATTAAATGATTTTTCTTCATTAGGGGGGACCATGTGTGTATACCTTTCTCTCTCACTTGAGCAGGTATGGTAAGCACACCTGATATTTTTTCATTAGTGTCTCTGTCTCAAGGATGACTGTAAAACAGTTGATCTTTCTTTATTACTGTCTCTCTTGTCAGTGCCCGGCACCTGAATACGCTAACTTCACTGAACTGCACTTTTTTTTTCATCCAGCCTGGGTACAGGTGTCATCTCCTGGGCACAGCTGAATTGAACCAGAACAGCTGGAAATGTGACAACTTCAAGCTGTCCAACCTCACCTCCTGGAAGCTGCACCATACAAGAAGCAGGTTCTGTACCATTGCTGTCTGCAGCCTGATTTATGAAGGTGGCTCTAGATGAGGGCTGGATTGGCTTGGACATGCTGGCAAATGTGCTGCAATGATTCCAGAATCACCCTCTGTGTCATTCGTCTCTCCCTGCTGCAAGGACAGAAAATGGGAGTAGACATAGAGGGTTGGAAGTCATTGCAGCTGTTTCTGTTCAATGCTCCAGTATTCATGTGCACTGGTGTGCTCTTGGTTTGCTTTTGAACATTGCTATTTTGAAATTCTTTTTTTTTAAAACAGATGGTACCTTTGTCTATGCTAGTATTTCCTTGACCACGGTACAGCTGAGCCAAGAGTAGTACTACTAATAAATTTTAAGAATAAATGTACTGTGGACAAAGCTTTGTGGGGACAGATGTCATATTTTGCATTCAGGGGCTTACTTAAAAGTGTATTTATATAATTCTTTATTTTTCTAAGTTGGAAGGAATGGAGTGTGCTAGTAGCACATGCAATGTGCTAATAATGCGTGCATTGACTCTATTCTTTTAGAATTGGATGAGACAAGCATAGGTTAATTAAATCTGACCAGAAAATCAACCATATAATGGCTGTGTATAAATCCTCTTAATGCAATAGTCACCTCTTTGCACAAAAGTGCTAACTGTAAAAAATCTCTCATAGGAGTCTCAGATTGGTAGTTTAAGATGCCTACAGCAGTCTCTGATGAAAAACTCACTAGTTACACAAGATGCCCTGCTAGGAGAGCAGCAATTAACACCAACACTTTCCTGGGACCAGAAGGATTTGTTTTGTCAGGATTACAGCTTGAATAATTGTGGCACCTATTTCTGAGATATCACTGAGAGCGGTAACTTAGAGAGTACACTAGGAGGTATTACCTAATTAGAAGGTATGGTTATTGGGAGTCATTAATGAACTATACCTTCAAAGTCTTCTTCTGGTTTTAGGGCTCACTTTAATAGTCCCAGACAATCACAGTGAGTTTTAAACACCTCCCCTTTCAAAATAAAGGTTTCTGTTATCAGTGGATTTGCATATTTCAATGTAAATTGCAACCTTCTCTTTGTGGGTTTGATATTTCATTCTCTGAGTCTCCAGATGTGTTCTTCCACAGCACTGTTAACTATTTACCTTGTAAGTGACAGTCACATGCAACACTCTGTAATGCAATCACATAGTACCTGACAGGAGGTTAAAAAAATAGCTAGGGGAATATTAAAAAAAGTAAATAGCCAGGGCAATTCAGTTTATCTGAATTCCAGTCTGAGATGCAGGCATGACATGTACCTAAAGCAGTTGAAATACAACTGCTCTTTGTGGTCTGCTGCAGGATAGTTCATGGCTCTCCAGCCTGAAATACACCACCCCAAGGTGACTTTGCCAAGCTGCCATGCTGGAACATTGCATCTGAGCTGACTGGGAGGGAAAGAAGAACAGCCACAGGCGTCTCAGAGAGAAGCGAACAGAGCATCCCTGCCTACCTGCCTACCATCTCAAGGCAAGCACAGCCCTTTGTGGATTAGGCCCTGTAAAAGAGAGGCATAGTGGGAACTGGAAAGCATAGCAAGTTTTGAAGTTTTAATTTAAAAAAATCCTCTTGCTGTTACCCATCCTTGGAAATGAATGAGAATGAAGAATGAGAGTGAGATGTAACCATTTATGTAATATTCTATGGGAATATTCTGTTTATTTAATTATTCTGTTTATTTAATTATGATTCAACTACTTTTAATTTTTTTTAGAACATCATCTCTGAAATCTGAGTCACTGAACATCTTCAGAGTTTTTTTTCATCTCTTTTGAGTTGGAGTCATGTTACTGCAGCATGATATCTACGTCAGTATCAACAGCAATTTTTTTAAAAATTAATAAGTGTGGAAGGGGACAGAGAAGAGAAAGTGAAAGAAGGAATAATATCAACCAAGCCCATGGTTGATAAACCAGGTAGAATTCCCTTGCTTTTCAGATTGTTCCTTAGGAGATTGGTCATAATTATTTATCTTTATCTCGGTACATTTTGCTCAAATATTTGCAATCTTGCCACAATTCACCTGAAAACCAAGAGAGTTTTAGTCTCACTGGAGAGAACTGAATAATAACTCTTGGTAACTGCTTCATAGGTAATGAGAAATCACTCAAGCAAAGCCCTACAGCCATGTTCCCCAAGTTGCACTCAAACTGCTTCATTAGCAAACAAAATGAAAGCTGATGCTTTATGAAATCTGGGTGGGTGACTGCGTCCCCAAAGCAGCTTTGAAACTCCTGAGAGGACTTCCAGGTAAACCTTCCACTTTGTTCCAAAAGTGTCTCTTAGAGGACACAACAAGCACAATGAAACCAGTATTACTATAAAGTTGACTGAGTTTTTCCAAAAGTATCTGCCCTGGGTGGGGAGGTGGGAACAGCCCTCCTTCCCCTTCTCAAGAGCTGGGGCCAGGTGTTGGAATTAGAAACATACGTAGGGATGAGTAAAGAAAGAAGCATCTTTTCACCGCTGGTGAGCCTGCGTGTTTGTCCAGGCAAACAAGACCTATGGAAGATGCAGGAAGATTTTCCCAGAAACGGTATGTTTGGGGAGGTATGGATAACAGGAACAGCTGGGCTTGAACATCGTTTCTTGCTTTACTGTAGAAGGATTTCAGTTTCCTTTGCACATTACCTGTGATTCATGGCCTTACCAAAGAGTGACAGGATGGTGCAGAGATACTGTTTTCATTTCTTCCCTGTGGTCTTTAGGTTCAGGAATAAGGCAATTCCCACTGACATGAAAATAGCTGACAAAAACAAAAGCATTAAAATGAAACTGTGACACAGCCCAATGTGTTAGCCCCATGTACAGGCTTTGATATAAGAAAGTGTGTGCCTTCTCTCACAGAAAAGATCGACAGGGAATTTCTCTGTGCTGGAAAAGATGTTCTAGTTCAGGTTTTCACAAGGGTAAATATTTTTAAGCAACTTCAGGCAGAAAAAGTAGGATTCTTAAAGAACACTAAGCCCCAAAATATTTTCTTGCCTGTTAGATGATAAACATAATCATGAGAGTTTGGATTCCGAAATATTTTGACTGCTTTACCATACGTTGCAGGTTTACTTCCTTGTCCCCAGGCAGAGATCACGCTACGTAATGAAACAGAAACAGGTCTGCCAGGGAGGCTCAGTGGTGTCTCTTGGTGTGCTTTAATGGTGAACCTGTTTTGGATGAGCAAGCACAGCTTTTCCATTTTCTCACTTTGGATGGGCAAACCCCAAGGCTCCTCCTGTTCCCAGGTCTAAAACCAGACTGAAATTACTACCCAAATGTTTGTTTCACTTACAAAGGGTCTTGTCAATCTGTGATGGTAGTCTACTATTGCTTTCTTTAGTGGCATTACAGGTGCCAGAAAAACAAATGCAATTTTTGGAAAAAAAAAAAGGAAAATACTCCTGTTAGAATTCCAAGTTTTCCTACATCTAATACTTTACAAAGTTTTTCTAAAATCTGCTGGTTTGTGGTATGGTAATACAAGTGCAGCCTGAAAGCAGTTGATGGAAACTCATGAAGAATTGCTATAGAATTACTAATGAAGATTTTATGCAGTATTAGTCATATTCTGATTATATACAAGTGAAAAATACTGGAGTCCTGGAGCTGCGAGTATAGCAGCAGCATTTTTTTACTAATGGTCCTTTCTGAATTAGAAAAAGCTGTCACTATTTCACTGTTCTATTCATTAGTCATTGTTATGCAGATAATATGTTTTTCCCATGTGCCCTTCTGATCATCTTTTTGAGAAGAAAGCAACCTAATTATGGTGTCAAAGCTGCAATGGAGAGGAATTCTCATTTTCATTAACCTTTTTCTCTCAAAAAGGGCTTTTTCCACTATCTTTAAAATAGTTAGTAGATACACAATAGGTATCTAAATGAGACAAAGGGCTTTTTTTGGTCGATAATCATAATTTGTCACATATTCTAGTAATTACCTATTGGATTATACATTTTTCATTTATTTAAATGAGTATTAAAATAATTGAATTCTACAAAACAAACAGCATAACTGAAATGGACTAATAAAATCACTGCTATAAAAATCACTAGTTTTATGTGTGTGTGTGTAATAAATGATAATAGACAGAGGGGGAAACGATGCATTGGAAAATCAGATTAGAGTAACTGCCAGAAAGTAATGGTTTAAAATCACTACTCTGTGGTGGGTTGACCCTGGCTGGACGCCAGGTGCCCACCACAGTCGCTCTGTCACTCCCCTCCTCAGCTGGACAGGGCAGAGAAAATGTAATGAAAAGCTCATGGGTTGAGATAAGGACAGGGAGAGATCACTCACCAATTACCGTCATGGGCAAAACAGACTCAACTTGGGGAAATCAGTTTAATTTATTACCAGTCAAATCAGAGTAGAATAATGAAAAATAAAAGCTAAATCTTAAAACACCTTCCCCCCACCCCTGCCTTCTTCCCAAGCTTAGCTTCACTCCCAGTTTTCTCTACCTCCTGCCCTGCAGCGATGCGGGGGACAGGGAAGGGGGGTTGGGGTCAGTTCATCACACGTTATCTCTGCTGCTCCTTCCTCCTCATGGGGAGGACTCCTCATACTCTGCCCCAGCTCCAGTGTGGGGTCCTTCCCATGGGAGACAGTCCTCCATGAACTGCTCCAGCGTGGGTCCCCCACGGGGGCACCAGCCCTGCTAGGAAACCTGCTCCAACCTGGGCTCCTATCCCCACCGGGCCACAGGTCCTGCCAGGAGCTTGCTCCAGCATGGGCTTCCCATGGGATCACAGCCCCCTTCGGGCACCTCCCTTCTCCGGCGTTGAGTCCTCCCCAGGCTGTGGGTGGAGATCTGCTCCCCCGTGGGCCTCCCTGGGCTGCAGGGGCACAGCTTGCCCCACCAGGGGCTGCACCAGGGGCTGCAGGGGGATCTCTGCTTCGGCGCCTGGAGCATCTCCTGCCCTCCTGCTGCACTGGCCTGGGGGGCTGCAGGGCTGCTCCTCTCACAGATTCTCACTGCTCTCTTTGGCTGTGATTGCACAGGTTTTTCCCCTTCTTAGATACGTTATCCCAGAGGAGCTACCACCATTGCTGATGGGCTTGGCCTTGGCCAGCAGTGGGTCCATCTTGGAGCCAGCTGGCATTGGCTCCGTTGGACATGGGGAAAGCTTCTGGCATCTTCTCACAGAAGCCACCCCTGTAGTCCCCCTGCTACCAAAACCTTGCCATGCAAACCAAATGCATAAGCATTACAGGAGAAGTTGCTATTGCAACTTGCTGTTATCATTCTTTGCAAGGAGTAGTTTTTATAAATTCAGGCTGAAGATTTTTCTTCTTGGTCCAGTGAGACATTTCATTCATGTAAAATAAAAATACATATTTTTCAGTTTGTTTGTAATTTTTGTGTTTTACTCTGTATTTCTTGCAGACATTCTTTCTCTCCTCCATTCCCTATCATCTTTTATTCTGGGTAGAAGGTTGAACATCTTAAGGATTTATGGTTACGTAGCTCTACAGATTCTGTCTGTTATATCTTTCTTTCTACACATGTGTTTCCAGATAAGAGAGAATATTACAAAAAAAGACAGATCTGGCATAAGTAGCACACAACTGATGGTTAGGTTTTTGATTAGAGCTTTCTCAGCCTGAATAATCCAAATTCCCTGGCCACTAACTTCTGATCCGGAAGTGCGTATCACACACACAATAATGATTCCAAGAAGGGTTGCTTTCTGAAGCTGATTTTTTTACTCATATTATTTAGATTAGGATGTGGATTTCTGGGGGTTTGGGTGTATCATTTTATTTTTTTTTTAATTATATCTGTATCTCAAACTTACGTGGGTTGCTTTATTTGTTTTCTTATTTCAATAACATTCTATAATTAAAATGTCCAGGGAATTCCTCCCTCTTCCCCCCAACAGTGGTTATCTGGACTGGAAAAGACATGAAATATATTTGTTTCACAATGTGCCTCTTTTTCTCCTACCAACTCTATTCCCTTTTTATTTCTGATATTATTATAAAGTGTGTCTAGTTCTGCCCAACTACTTCTAGATGTTTCATTTCTGGAGAAGAGCTAGTTCCTGATCTGAGTGTTTACTTCTGAGATATTCATCAGTGGATGATGCAAGATGACTAAAGTCATTCTAGAATTTGGACCCCAGCAGCAGAAAAACAGATGAGAATAAATCACATGGTCAAATGTTATGTCAGCTTCTTCTCATTTTCATGGAAGAACACTGTCATCCCCAACAAACAATGGATGAATAAAAGCAAAAAGAAGCCTTCCTTTATTTTTCAAATTTTTGGTATGAATTTTCCTCACCCATGTTTTGGTGTTTCACTTGCTGTCAATATTCTATCAAATGAATTCACTGAGCTGCAGGTCTACGGACTTTAGAAGACTGCAGGCTATCTACAGGGAATAAGAGCCCACACCAATTTGATTAAGGATCTGAAATAACCTACTGTGTTCAATATACATAGCTCATATTTCAGACATGAAATATGTGAAGAGCTGCCAGCCTCAAATGTTCAAAACTTAGCACCTTATATAAAATCTAAAAAAAAAAAAAAGAAACATCAAGTTACTTCTAAATTGTCCAAAAGTTCAGCTTCTTTACAGCCAGGAGGAGCAGAGATGCTATGGCTACCATCTTGTTTTAATGCTTACACCAAATGTTACACTTCTTAGTAATGTGGCACCTGCCCCGTGTGATGATCTAGAGCATCCAGGTCAGGCACTTAGATTTCTGCAGAGGCATGTTGTATGCAGTTGGTTTTGGGTAGCACGGTGTTGGGTGCTTCTTGGGCAGCACAGTGTTGGGTGCTTCTTGACAGAAACCTAACTAGTGACATATTGAACAGCTTGCTGGTGAGAAAGGCTATGTGCCAATGTATGTTTGCATTCATTCCCTTTCTGGCACTTAAGGATCTGAAAGAAAAAGAAATTCTGGTGCCAGGCACCTAGTCATCATTAAAAAGACCTTAATATTTTTACAGGGGGAAAGTAGGCGACAAGCTTTTTCTCGTCCCAGATGGGGCTGAATGACCGGCCAGCTGTTGTCCCGACCGG
>NW_009260832.1:3030290-3047460 GCF_000687185.1 Egretta garzetta | reverse complement strand
GCTCCTCTGCCTGCTGAAGCTTGAGCCATTCTGCATGCTGGTCTTCGAGTATCCTAAACCAGGAGGAGAGCTTCCTTCGGTCACTGCAATGAAGTGAGACATTAAGGCATGCAGGACAATTACACAAAATTGCACAAAAGATAAAAAAAGGAAGACTGGAATAATGGTTTTGGAACTTGCTATGGCTCTGTCTGAGCCCAAAGACAAATGTGTTATTATATCTGCTGAAGTTCTGTCCCATAAAGAAGAAAAAGGTTCTTCCATGTAGGAGGCAGCATGCCCAGATACATCAGAATGTCGTTTTGTTTCACAGTGTGCTACCATAGTATGGGTGTTAGAGTTACACGTACGTTAAATGACACTGACATAACACTCCAGACAGTACAGACCTACTCATCTTTTATCCCTGTGCCTTTCACAGCCTTCCAGGATTTTTTAGGAATGCCAATGTGTATGTTTCTGTATAAGAATAAGTCACTGATTCAATTAGAGTGATAAGTAGTGTGTCTGCACTAGGGCAGAGAAAGTACACGGCACCATTTCAAACAAAGTGCCCTTGAAGACTTTCATCACTCATAACCTACTGTTCCCACTGCCCTGCAAAAGGAGCTGCCTTTGTGTATGTCATTATTTGGACAGGAAGGTCATATTTTTGTTGGTATGCTACCCAGAGCTTTCTGCAAGCCATAAAACATTTTGGTAATATAAAAACTATTGGAATTTTTTCTCTGTTTTCTTTTAGCTACCTCACAGTGATCAGCTTTCTCTGCCTCTGGGTTAGTAAAAGAGAGAGAGAGATTAGTAATAGAGGCTTGGCTGCAAAGTTAGTTTTAGGGATGAGCAATCAGGGCAATTGCTTGAGATAACAGCCTGGTGGGGATCCCTGAGATCATTATGTAGTTGTGCAAGTCACAGTAAAGTTGGAAAAAGGGAAAGCTTTTTGCTTTAGCCCACGTATGGGGTCCAAAAAGCCTAATGCCAGATCTAACTGACAGTGAAGGTTGGGAAAGTGCTTTGCATCTCTTCACAGTGTTTTCCAAAGTTATGAGCGTATAGTCACGGGTACTCCCAAAATAGTAACTCGGGCTCTGTCCTCAGGACACACAGGCTTGGCTGAATTTGACCTTGTTCTACTAGAGGTTTAGTGTTCCTCAGAAAGCTATGCATCTAATACGCATCACCCTCATATTTCCATGAATATCTCAGTGGGATGGGACTTCAGGACTAGAGACCTGCTGTTGGCTGTTTATTGCCAGTGGGGTCATCTCCACTTCTGCAGAAAAGGAGCTTTAAATATTGTCTTGCTCAGAACAGTTCCACGAGATCCATTTTGCACAGCTGTGAGGAGCAACAAAAGGTGAATGTCAGAGGGGGAGCCATACAATACTGTTGCTGAGCTGTGTAAGATCTCAACTAGAGATTAGCAGCAAAATAAAGAAAAAGCTAAAATAAATGCAGGGAATGTGCTATTCAGTACTTGATCATCAGCTATAACAGAAATTATGCAGGTTTTCCAGGTCTGAGGCCCACATTTGTGGTGATTATACTAAAAGTCTGAGCATAAGCAGACAGGCTCCGTAATTGGGAAGGACAGACCTACAATAGCTTCTCATATCCCATCACACTTGTGTATAAAAACAAAGTATATACTCAGATCTGCGTTGTAAACCTACTGCATTCATGAAGGCAATGCAGCTGTGACTTTACCATTAAAACAGACCCTCTAAGTCATTTGCGCTCCAGAATTCACAGACCATGCTGTTCTTGGTCTGTCATCTAGTCTGTGATATAAAGGCAGATTTTTTTCCATTCCTTCCAGATTGTCAGCAGTAACAAAATCAAGAATGGTGAGATAATCCCATTATGATCAGAAGAGGAGAAAACTTTATTCTTCATATGATCTTCTGAGTAGCCTCTGAGTACTGACCATCAGTGTCAGGAGCTGCTCTCTCTGTAACTTATTGTTGGTTTTTATTGCAGCTAAGTACTAGGTCATTGCTGTTGGCAACAGCAATGTGTGCAGAACTGCACTCACAAAGATGCTTTTGTTGCTTACTTCAGGGAGTACAGAGATTTTTTTTCTTAGTAATTTTATATAATTACACCCTTTATCTCTAAACCTATAATATTTCCATTCAGCCCTCTACTGACATCAGTGCAGCATATTCTCTGTTCCAAAGGCCTGGAGGCTCTGACCACATTTGTTGCCCAATGTTAACATTTACGTAGTTTATAAAAAGTATCACATAAATGTGTAATTGCCTATTGTAGTTGCTTAACTGTGCAGCATCTCATGATGCAACTGTAATCTTTCCTTGACCCAGTTTAAAGGAGTAACTTATAAAGCTGGTTTTCATACTTATTTAAAATTCTTACACTGTACACAGAAAGTCTAAATCCACAATCCTGCCAATTCTTTGTTTTGGTAAATTCAAGGATGGGGCAGTTTTTCACCAGAGGATTCTCTTGCTGCTAACACTAATCAATCAGACTCTGGGAGTCGACAGCCAGCATTACCCAGAGGCAACAAATTAGGGTCCCAGACAACAAGAGCTGATGGAAGAGCAGAAGTACCATTTGTAATAGTAATGTTAGGCCAAGCAAATGTGCATATTTTAAACTATAATTCTAAATTTTTTCTTTGCATTCATAATGCATTAAGTTCTCGTTAGCATTTGCTTTTTCTCCTCTCTCTATTCTCTATTATCTGTTCCCTATGACAGATGAGTTTTGACTAATGATATATTCCTTGTATCATTCTCCAGGGGAAACTTTCTCACCAACAGTGCATTAAGCAGGCTCTTAGCGTGGCTGAATTTTGTCTCTGGCACTGAGGACCTAATTCTTTGCATTTCCTTAAACAGCCTCAGTCATTTGGCTCATCCAAGACGCCTGTGAGGCTCTTTTTCCATTCCTGCCTCTTTCAGGCTGCCGGTAATCACTGCGGGAACTTGATGGCACTGGGTTTCTCCAGTATAATTGTATTTAGCTGAATATGAGGAAATATCATGTGGTGCTTTTGACAGTGCCAGACCAGTTACCTTTAAATCTTTAGTGAATCAGCAGACTAATGTAGTGAAGTAAAGCAATTTGAGAGCAATGGGAGCCATCTATGGTACAAAATGGCATCTTCTGGCTGTTGGGAATTGAACTTAATGGGGATGAATGGTTGTTGCTGGAGATCTTAATTCTTATCAGACAAATTTCACTGTACTTCTTTTGTTGGTGTTTTTAACCAAGGGGGGGAAAAAAAAAGATTTAATGGAAGTTTTAGTTCTCATTGACTAGTCCAATGCTGCAAAATGTCTCAAACTTTCTTGCAGTGTGGCTCACTTTGTTGGGAAATTGCTTTGTTGACCTTCGTCTTTTCCCATTTGAAATACATGGGCTTCTTTCTAAGCTGTTCATATTTGTGAGGTCAGCTCACTTTTTCCTTTGGGACATCTCATGGCAACTGTCGTAGCTGCCTATCCAGAAAAGTAACAAATACTGATATATATTTTGCATGTCTTTATTAATATATAACGTCCAAACCCACGAGAAGCTAATACCATGTGAGGAATAATTTCTTCCTTGTCCCCAGGGAAACCATTTTGTGAAACTGCTGTTGCAAAGGGAACTACTATAGGAATGTCACTGCAGTAAAGGCCATCTCTCTAAACCACGCCCACGTAAATGCCTCTTAGTCTTTCTTTATATAGGTAAATGCCCACCAGGGCTGGAAGAGTGACCTTGCTCGGTTCCACAGTGACATTAAATGCATCTGACCTGAAGGTAGTTCCCTAAACAGCCTCTCTCCTTCTCTTGGCATGCTTTTGTTGTGTTTGTTGTTCAACTTAATTTAATTAATCTTCCATCCTGGCTTCTTTATATTATTCAAATGATGACCTATTTCTTCACCGTATTTTCTTTCCTCTATGTCCTCTTATATTTCTAACTGATTGCTTCGCTGCTTAATACGCCTTCATAAAGGAGTATTATTAACTCTATTATGCAATTCCTTCTGAGCTAGATGTTTAATTTTTCCTGTATCAAGTTATTTTTAGCCTTCCTGCAATTCTCTGGAATACTTTTGTTTTGATATTTCTCTTGTTTAAAACACAGTACAAAATATGCAAATCTTTAGCAACCCTTTTAAATTTACTGTAATATTTCTGTTCTGTTGATGTTTCATTCCACTGCAAATGGTTTGTTAGATACAGGAGTGTTGCTGCCACTTCCGAAGGGCATACTTTAAAGAGCACACACTGATTTTTCTCACAAATAAATCCAATTGTATTAAGTATTTCTGCATTTTTTTGCTTTGCTTTCTAGCATTATTTAATCTATTTATGATGATATATTTTCCTTCTAACCAGGCTGTTCATAACAAAGCTTATTTCATCAACACTATTCCAAACTAGAAAAAACAGCCCAACCATTACAACTTTTTTTTTTTCCCCAGTGCTTTTACTGTCATCTTTCCACAGGCTTCATTACCCTCATTCCTACCATGAAAGAACAGAAAACAGAGTAAACCTCTAGAAATGAAATCTTTGCCCTTTTTCATCAACAGGAGTTTTGCTGTGACCTCCATAAAGCCAACTTTTGATGCTGGTGTATGGTATGTTAATAAGGTCTGCTGTTCAGAGGACACTGAGCCTCGATTCTCTATTACTTTATGTAGTTGTCTGTGCCTATGTATACAGTGAAACAGAGGCAAAATAATGAAGCTTCAGGGTTGGCTTCTCTGGATAAGAGTAAGCAGAAAACCAGAACCACGTTGCATTATTATTCCCAAATCATCTTTATTGTGGCTTCTACAAGGCCCAGTTCTGGATCAATAGATAAAAATTTCTGAGTGTGACATTGACCTAAGCCCTATGCCACACAAGTACGACTAAACCAAAAGTTAAATGATGGTAGCTGTGACCAGTCCATTTATAATCTCCATGTTGTTGCCTCTGGTGAAGCTTACAAGAGTCACAGGATTGAAATATGCATATAGCAAAGCTCCATGGGGCATAAAATGCTTTGATTGCTTTGGTCTTTAGCAAATCTCTGGTGAGTCTTGCATTGCCTTATCCCTAATGAACAGGTTTTATGACACTATAGAATTACATAGATTACATAATGACATGGCCATAATTAATAATATACAATATATTAATAATGCTGTCCACATATCCCTGTCAGCAAATAATTAGTAATCTACAGGCATTTCTATATCATTAATAGGTTAAGGTGTACCTAGACAGCCAGACACATATTGTAATGCACCACTTTCAAACCGGTACAGTTGTCTTCCAGGATGCTGAACAGCCCCAAACAAATAAGATTTATTATTATTTTCCCTGTTTCTTTGGATTATGTCTCTTCTTCTAAAAGTCATGCAGGCTTTTCTGACTGTGAGCAAAGTTTGTTGAATAGTTACCCTTCTCGTATAAAGTTTCAGAGCATTCGAGGAGTTACCCTGACAGTAATGATAGAAACTTAGCAGGACTTCATTTCTACTACTGAATCTTAAGCTGCTGAGTGGATTGATTATTTAATACATTTAGCACTTTTCATAGACTTGCAGCAACAACATGTAAATAAATGATTTAGTCAGCATATTCGCTTGTATCAGCTCAATCAGTTAACAGTGATTCAGCATGGGTTTTGACATTAATAGCAAAAGCACTAAGTGGCCAAATTCTATGGCAACTAATTTGATACTGCTTACAGCATTCTTCCATAAGGGCTATTTATGTGAAGACGTCATGGTTTTCCTGCAGAACATTTAGGAGAAAGGCTACAGGACACAGGAATATCTATTCTAAAACAAGAAAAGTTACAGATTATGCATTTTCACAGCAATCTTCACCAGAAGTTTATATACACTTGCTTCTCTGCATTTACTATTTTAAAACAAGCTACGTTATGGATTATGCAAACACACACTTTTGCTTGAACCAGTTATAAAGTTACGATTTCAATTAAATACAGGAACAAAGAGTAATTTACTTAACTAGAGACACAATCATGTAAACACATAGTTGAAAGGTCTTTTGCCTTAAGTAGAGCTAAATTTCAAAATATATTTAGGTACCTAAAAAATTACATAGACGGTCATGAAAGAATTTCAAAGTACTTATGTACCTAAATCACATTGTAATCAACAGGGATTACACACTGAGACATCTTCGAATATCCCTGCAAGATATCTACCTAAATGTTTAGCCACCTTTACATTTCCTCCCTAATATCCTGACTATATTTTGTAGAACTTGTACTCCACGCCCATCAAATGCAGCCCATGAGACTCTCTCTACTGCTAACATGGACATTCTGATCAAAGAGAGATTAGCTGACCTTGCAGTGCCTTCCTACTCCGACACCCCACCTGTGGTTTGAAAGCAGCAGAGTGCCAGTGCTCTAGTGTAAAGAACAAGGGTTTAGATTCACCAGGAACATTTCCAAAAGAAAGGAAAAGTCTTTTTTTTTCCTTCCTATCCTAGCAAGGAGCAGCCACACTGGAGTTCTTCTGTAAGATTGTCTGCTGCGCTTTCCCTAACCCTCTTTTGTTTTACTGTATAATCATACAGTTGAGCAGGATGTGTATTCTCTACGTTGAGAGTAAAAAAAACGTTGGTTATTTTTTCAAGTGGGCAGCCTTGGATGAAGTCTTTAAGAATGGGGTTAAAGAGGTTTGAGTGCAGAACAAACTTCCTGCACAGATTTTGCTAAGCAACAGTCTTCATCTTTTTTGTACACCTTTGACACTGAATGTTTTATCTTCCTTTTTTACATGCTCCAGCCTGCTTTTTGTGAGCTTGTTTCAGAGGACAGCAACCTACCATGGTGCATCATGGACAGGGAAAAGATTGTGGATGTAGCTGTTCCTGACCCGTTGATGTCTTCTCATGGGTGCCAAATTGGCAATACAAAGTGTCTTCAAATGGTGACCCTGTTGAGGAGAGAGATGCGTGGTGAATATCCTTGCAAGCCAAAAAGGCAGAAATTCTTCAAGAGTCATCTGCATTCAGAATGGGTTACAGCACGGGCAAAGGAGGTATTAATAGCCATCTAAAAGGTTTCAACTACAATCCTTGGAGCTCAGTTATCAGAAACCTCTGCAACTTACTATTAATCACTGTGTGATGCTTCCTGACCTTCCTGACAAAGATTAATAATCCCGTATGAGCATACAGGATGCCAGAGACTGCAGGAATAGGCAGACATTTCAGACCCATATCTCCGCTGTCTGGCATCTGAAGTAATCATTTATAGCTGTAAAGCAGTCAGTAAATGTTTAATCAAGGAGCAACATAAGGACCCAGCCTTTCCTCCATTTATTTACTTCTCTGAAAAAATGGGCAATGCTTATAAAAGACAGACAAGTAAAATTGCAGGAAGCTTTTAACCTTCTCCCTCAGCTTGCTTATGCAAGCAAAGGAAAGGCAAGACCCTGAAAAGGCCAGATTTCCAGGTAACAAAATGTTTCTTCCTTTAGTTAGGAACTTGAAAGAGCTCCTTGTGAAGCTGAAAGCTTCTTTTATTTTCACTTACTCATCCTGACAGCTGAAATGAACGACGTCCATCTTCTTGGGTTAGTCTCTTCCCCCTCTCCACTTTGTACTGACATGTATTATATTATCCACCCTGATTACAGAGGTCCTGCTTTGCTCCACTGAACACCCAATTTCTTGGCTTCATCTATTGACAACGAGTGGTGCAACTTATGATTCATCCTTACTGTTTCCATTAACATACTTGCTTAGCAAGTGTTGCTTGCTCCTGTCTGTTTTTCTTTTCATACTTGGCTGTTTTCTTTTCCTGCACTTCACATCTGGTACTGACCGGCATCCTGGGTAATAGCTTAGCTTCTTTAGCTTTCAGTTCCCCTAGGTGGGACATCTGAAGTACCAAAGGACTATTTTAATCTCTTTTCTAAGGAGATAAATCCTATGCCATCATGCTATCCATCTACTTAATATACTTCTATCCAAAAACTTATAAGTCCATTGGCCAGTTGTACTCAAATTTGTGTAGCAGCTGTCTCAAAAGTAGCTAATGAGTTTCATGAAACCAGAGAGAGAAAGAGAGAGAGAGAGAAGGATCCCAATGTACCTGCACTGTTAGAAGCTAACAGTGAATCCAAAGAGGTGATATGGCTGTAGGAAACCAGGCTTCATTGCTTCAGCTGAGCAGGGGACCGTGTTTTAAATATGTCAGTGGGCATTAAAACACTAAGCAATAAAGTATTTGCTGAGCTACTGCTGTAAGTGACCTGGGGGGTTGGCTATAAAGATGCTATGTTTCCCTGACTCTCTTTTGTACCGCAGATGGTCCCATGCCAGTGTTTTGCAAATGGAGCAAAAGGACTCAGAAAGAGGCATGACACCCATAACCAGTGCCAACCCAAGTACTGCAGAGATGTGGTAACACAGGGCCTCAGTCGGGAAGGAGGGGAGGGAGCCCGGCTGCCTGCAGCCAGCTCCTGAGACTGCAGCTGCCAGCTCAGGGCATCCCATGAAGAACGGTGAATCACATGAGGGTAGCATTTTCAGAATTTATTTAAAGATTTGCCTTGGTATTTCTTTTACATAGTGATAGTAAAAAAGCAAGAGTAGGAAGGTTTACTTTAACTGAAAATGAGCCTGCAGTAAAGTCAGACAGGCTGCTGAGAATGGATCATTAGTGATGCTGTTGCAGAGATGGAAAGCCCTTTGAGAGCTTTGTTCTGGATAATCATAGTTTTGTCTTTTTTTCCTAGAACCAGATGGGGATTTAAAGATTAGTGTAAAACTGCTGTTGTTTAGTTTTCTGAAAGAAAGCTTTGATATTAAGACTTTGGTTTCCTTCCTTTTGGATCAAAGAATAGATTGGGTTTTCTCTTTGAACTGGCCTGTCTGGTTGCCCTCTGTCTCCTTGGAGGGGATGGTCTAAAGCTGTGGCTGGTCTGAAACTGCACTGAACACAGAAGTTGTGGGGGAAGAAGAAATAACCTCTTAAGAACTAGGCCAGTGATCCAAAGCTGATGTTTGATGCCAGATGTCCTCTGCTAGATGTCATACAAATTCAAAGGAAGACACAAATCTATCTTCTACTTAAGGCAAAGCAGAACAAGGGAGTGCTACTAGCAATAAAGTGTACAGATAAAGTGAAGAGAAGACAAGAACAACTTATTGAGATTAGTCTGCCACATCCACTGGCCATGTGCAGAACTAAGAAATTTCAAATGATGAATCGTGATTCCTGGGCACTCCCACCTTAAAACAGTCAGCTGATTGTCCTGTTTTGGGGGTGGTTTGGTGTTTCGGTTTGGGGGTTTGGTTTTTTTTCATGTGTAAGGCCAAAGCCTCACTGGGGTATAGGTATTGCCTTATTCTTCGGATGACTTCTGCAAGTCAAGGTCTGGCACACATGTAACACTCTCATGTAAGGAGTGAGTGAGACACTTCCTATCTGTAGTAAACAGACAAACTTAAGAAGAAATATAGTAACGAAGGTCCATACCTCATTCTACATGTAAGCTTGTCTGTGGGTAAACTTCACTCTGCTCTGGAGTTTGTGGATGGTGCGTACCCATTAGTGCAGCATCCTCCCTGTAATTCTGGGTAGTACCAGTTATGACTACTGACACTGCCCAGTCTCAGTGGCCACCTCCTTCATGTGGTCTGTTATCTAAAGTGCAAAGGACATCCGAAGCCATGGTTCAGGATCCTTTCTGTTTGTTCACACACAGATCACAAAGGAGAGTTTTTCTACTGAAACTACAGCACCAGAATTCCTTGAAAAATGCTGGATATTGTTGTGCTCTCTGTGGCTTCAAGGGTGTTGGTTTCCGATCTTTCCCATCTTCTTTTAGGAAGATTCAGTTGTCAGTCTCCCAGATAGTCAGTGGAGAATACAAATGAGTTAAGATTTCTTAGCACTGATTCAGAAACTAGTGTTTTCTGTCATGTTTGTTCCCCTATACATCTCAATCATTCACATTTGGGTTTTGGTCAAATCATATCTGAGGGGGGGCAATGAAGGGAGTCATGGTACAAATATTTTATTGCAAGCCCTTGCCAGATAGACCAGTGTAGCTAAAAGATTAGACATAATAAGTAAAGAATAGCAAGAATTCTGATAAATTGGGGTAGTTTGCAAATTAAAGTTATAGTTCATTGTTCAGGCAACACAGGTTGTGATACACAGCATGAAAATGTGAATACCAAGGACTCGGTTTACTCAAGGAGGAATTTTTAAAGCTGCCTGTGCTTTGGTCCCCCTCTCTGAAATGGAGAAAACAGTATCTTATCTGGATGGCTAATCTGTTCCTGTTGGTAAATGCCTGGAGGTTAGTTCATGGAAAAGAATATCAGAAGTTTTACTATGTTTACAGCAGCAGTCTTATTTTCATACTACTCATTCAAATGGCTTCTACTCTACAGCAATTTCTCATGGTCATGCATCAATGAATTTCACATATTTACATTCTGTATCTGGCTCAATATAAACTATAAGAGCAGACATGCTGTGGCAGCACAGCAGCGATGTTCTGGTAAGGTATATTACATGAGATTGTCCTGTAAATTCTTGATATGATTTATATTTCTCAAATTCTGTATGCCCAGGCTCCCAATGGCAACATATATAGAGCATGCAAATTTCAACACCTATGCTTAGCAAACAGATGGGTTTATTAATAATGACTTAGCTCTCTTTATTTAAAGAGAATGGAGGCATGAATTCATATGCTTTGATGTCTGAGGCTCATTCATCTTGTGTGATTTGTCTGTGAATTCTGTGTTCTGTGAGAGTCAAGGGTAAAATGCCTGTTGTCCCTTTGCTCTTTTTTACTAGCATAAATCACTGATTCCACATATAATACTGGGTATCTTTCTCAGAGGCAAAGAGTGTAAATAGCTTTTTTTGCTGTTATCTTCTGCCTCTACTGATAAGGTTTCCCATATCATGCTGAGTTGTCAGAAAATGAACAAAATAATCAGAGATGAGTATTTAAAATTCTACTTTGTCCTGAGGCTTGTAAAGTGCCCTGTTTATATGGAGCAAAAATGCAGCAAAAATAACTAGGAGGGTCATCACATATGGAAATTTGCAATTTTATATTTTTATATTTGAATGAAGAACCACAGCTATGAGACAACCCTCCTTTTACAAAGCCTATGACAAGTACTGAGCAATACAGACTTCTTGTCAGCTCTTTTTTCTGACAAAAATGTCCTGCGTGATCTTTTGGTCTGTGACACTCGGACTAATCTACGTGATTATATAGGCCAATATCCCCACACTTATCACTAGTGCACAAGACAGTCAGCTTGCACATAACCTTTTAGATCTCCAGGCAAGATTGTCCTAAGGACTTGTGCATGCTTTGCTACAGATCATTTAGCTTTCTGAACTGCATTTGGTTTATTTTTTTGCCATAAAAATTTGAGGAACTGCGTTGACCTGGAAAAGAAAAACAGCAACCTCAACAGGTAACAGGGTAAAAGATGTGCAGTTAAAGATGTTTTGATAGTTCACTGTTCAGACAAAAAAAATAAAGAGAGATTGAAATGAAATATTTGTTAAATTGGGGTGAATAAGATTTTGTACATATGTAGAGATGGGTTTATTCACTAACTAAGGAGCACCAGGCCATGGTTTGTAACCAAATACTACAAGTTGTTGGCTATTTGTTGTCAAAAGATCTGATGATAATCTTCCTTGGGCTTCCTAGGGAAAATGGTCACACTTCAAGGAATGAATTAATCTCACATCTATCTGATCACTTCTTGCTGAAAGAATAACAGCCTTAAATCAGGGCAACAGCTAAAAAAAGAAGGGGAAGAATTTTTATTAAAATAAAAATTAAAAAATATTAATACACCACTTAGTCTTCTAGGAAAACAATGAACAAATAGGTGTCTTATTAGTTCATATTTGGTGTATATATTTGAATATATTTATGTGAAAACATAACAGCACAGAACAAAACAGCACACTTGTCTAGTTTTGCTGAATACATATATCTGCCATGCCGCAAATCAGTCATTTCAATCAGTTTGAGAACCACCCTAAACAAAACATCTCTGAGGGAGCTATGGACATGCAAACTGAATTATATAATGCCCTAGGTTTCATTTACTATATTAATGAAAAATACTGTTTGAAAGAAAAAGTTAAGTTTGGTTTTATAATTAAGGGGGTTTTGTGTTATTTAGATGATAGCATTGGCGAAAACTGTTAAAACTTCAAAATAGGTACTAGATAGCTATTAGGACAAAAAAATAAAAGAAAAATGGAAAAATCACCTGCAATGAATGAGAGCATTAATAAATTGTAATATTGTGTTGCAGTAGCACAGCTAACTATAGATTGTGTTTACAGCATTTACACCTATTTTATGCTTTTGGTTTCCCTCAGGAACATTTGGCTTTTCTTGGACACAGCCGAGAAATGGGATATTCCAGGCAGTTGGTGTGAAAGATTCCCTCTCTCCTTTTGCATCATCTGGGACAGTTTGTCATTTCATGTCATGCCTTTCTTTTAAACTAGAAGAGCAAATCAATATGGCATTTTATCAAAGAGTTAATTCACATGAGGAATTCTTCAAAATATCTAACAAAATAATGAGTAATATATGTTTTCTATCAATGCCTTGATTTTGGGAAAGATGCACAATATCTGATCATTTATTAGAGGGATGCCTTTATTGCAGAGACCCACAGACTTACCCCAGTTTTGGGATTTGAATTTTGGATTTGAATGTTCATGGACATAGGGATCATATTGGAGAGTCCCATAAGAGAATGGGATTCATAGAACTGGAAGTTAATGAAATTCTTTGCTGCCTAGTTCTGAATATATCTGCAGGATTAGTTTGGTTCCTTCTTTTTACATTCTGATACACAGCAACAGCTTGACCATGATTAGTTTTGCATTTCTTGTATTATGGAAAACATTAGTAAAATATTCATTAAAGGAATTAAAAAAAACATCAAAAAGAAGTATGAAATTTTTCCATCTTAAGTATTCAGTTATCTTTATTTCTCTCTTTAAAGAAATCTTTCTGAATACATCTAGGATGTTAACTCTTGTTATCAGTGTGACTTTCATTATTAGATATCAATACACATTACTAAATACTGTGGGAAATCAATATCCTGTTACACCAAAGTACTTCATTTTTTACAGCCCTGTAGTTGATTTCCCACCGACTCCAGCAGAAGCTTTTTATCTTCACCAAGTGCTAGAGATCACCAATGTCATTTGCAGTTCCTTTTTTTTATCCTTATTAGTGAATTCCAGTTCATAGGGGAGCCTTAAAAGAAGTTTAAATATTGTAGTTTACACTATAAAATTTGCAAGGACTCGAGTGACTTCACTGACAAATAAAAAAGGGGAGGGAGAAGATTGAATTTCTAGTTTATGTCTTGAATAAAGCACTGGAAAAACAGGAGTACACTCTTATTATCATAATTCAATACTCCAGAGAGTAGTGGCAATTGCATTTGAATCAAGTAATTTGCAAGACATTAAATGAAACTAGATCTATACAAAAGTGCATAAGATAAGAGGGCCATTACCAGACCAGACCAGCCAAGGCTTAATTTGTGAGGTGTTTATAGGGGAGAGAAAGCTAACTACTACACAAATGGTACCCCCGTTGCTGGGACTGACACAATTTCCATGAGTCCTGAGCAATTACTGTTGCTAAATGCTGTCTCCCTCTGCCAGGGAACGCAAGGACACAGTAGCACTTTGGCTACTCCAGATTTTCTGCCCTCTCCTCCTAATCCCTGTGTGTAAAACACCTTTGCTTTGTCTGGGTTTAAACACACTAAAAGAGGCAACAAGCTACAGCAAATACAGCATTGGTGACTAAACCGGGAAGAGGAGCTAGAACCTAGATTCTCCCAACTTCTCAATTTATCTGTGAGACAGAGGAAAACCTCTAGACAAAACACTTTCTGCTGTCCCAAATTATGGTCCATGCTGGCATAAGCTATAGAAGCAAGTAAGTGATAATGATTTTTCTATTCTTAATTACTAATGCTACGCACCCAAGGCTTTAGGTCACCGTCTCTAGCATTTTGGTGATCCGTGGGGTCTTCATCAGTACTTTCAGCTGCTTCAAAGGACTGGATTGCAAAGTATCTAGAAAGCCATAAATGACAGTTTGGAGTAATTCTAGTTGTTTCTGCCTTTCTTACCAAGGAAGAGGAGGACAAACAGGATCAGTGGCTTGAAAGGGAATGTCAAGGGAAAAAGGATAGGGAGTAAAGTCTCTACAGCATCATGCCTTAAGGCACAAGAAGAAAAAAGAGCAACATGCTGAAGGAATCGTTCAGGGAGACAGAGCAAGGAAGGAATGAATCAGAAGACAGGAGTAAAGGGAACATGAAAGACAAACTGACTGGTAGAGAAAATTGAAGAGAAAGGAATGCAGCTATTTTGGAAAAAATAAACAGTCTTAAAGACAGCTGCAAATGAAACCCTTCTTTTTCAAGTTATTGCTGGAGTTGTTATTATTATTGAATGAGAAAGCCCTATAACAATCCTAGGTAAACATGTGCAATGTGCTATGTAAAGTGCTTTGAACCTTTTATGCCTAGAACTGAGATGTCCAGATGGGAGATGTTGGATATAATGCCTTTATTTAACAGCTAACACATCGTGTGAATATGGTGTGATTTCAGTTTCCTGCTGTTAGCTCACAGTACTCCCTCTACAGACTTGGCTTGAACACATTCTGCTATCACATCGTTTTGTGTTGCAACATCAGCACAGGCTTTGTATAGTTCTGTACTTGGCATTCTCAGAAGTTATCTCTTAATACATTTTATCAAGTGCCTCTCCATCAAAATCAGACATAATTAGTTACTGGCATCCTTAGTTTGGGTATAAAAATAAATCTGCCATTTTAAGCAATTGTTTGAATATATCATCTCCAAATAGAGTGCTCACTACAAGAAAAACATTCAGTGGAAGGTCCCTGCACGTATGGTCCAAGCCATGATTTAGGGCAAGTGACTTGTCCTTGGTAGAACCTACCAAATGCAGCTTTTAAACAGAGGCAAAAAAATCCTGTTAATTCAGCAAGTCTGTTTCTAACATTAAAGACTGACCCCTGTAGCAAGAGCAGGAATAGAGTGTTAGCAAGCACAGAGTGAAATCTTCTCCCTCCATCATAACTTTTTCTCCAGGTCTTTCCACTGGTAATGTCTAGTTTGAGGAAAATTGGAAGTCTGTATTGCTGAACTGCAAAGGTAGGAAATTCTATGAGGAACTTAGAGGTGATAAAGTAAACAGGATAGTTTATAGTATTACTTGTTCATATAAAGACAAAAATGTTTAGCTCATGAAGAGAATTTGAATAGCATCTGGTAGAGGCAGGAACTGTAAGGTTAAAGCAAAATTCTGTCTCAGTTCCCCTATAAACAGGAAGAAATGAGATACTGCATCTCAAATGACAATCACTTGTATTCATACATATTATAGAATGCTTACTTCCTGCATACTGCATACCAGATGTGGCCAAATAAGATATCACCAAATAACACACTAACCAGTATTTCTGTAAGAAAACCTTCTTGGTTTGTCTGTGCAATAAATAAAAGCAAAGTAGTTATCTTACATTCACCAAGTAATTTGTACGGGGGTTTTTTTTCCTCAGGAAAGTTTTCTATGTTTTTCATTTCCTAACGTTTATGACCTTATTTCATGTAGTACATTTGTATGATTAAATTATAATTTATTCTAATATTAAAGGCCAAGGTTCTGCATAGTTTAGGGCTAATATTCAATTAGCATACAGTAATTAATAACGACCTCTGTTACCTTCCTGTGAGGTCAATGTTTTTATTTAGCTCATTTTATGTGAGCTTTTCTTGCTAAGGAAATGCATGTGCATTATTAATATGTGCAGATAGCATCTCTTGTAGTATAGCAATACATGCCAGGAAGTGCCCGTCAAAGCGAGTCAAAAGCTGCTCTTGGATACAAACCAGTATTTAAATATACAGTATATTAATAGCTACATCTGACAACAATTCTCTTGAAATTAGTGTCACTGTCAGCTGGGTGAGAACAAAATATGAGTGAAGAGATGGTTCTGCTTCATCCAAACTGCAACCTCATAATGTTCCAGCAGGACAAGAGGTATCATCAAAGTCAAATTTCACTCTTTTTTGGGTAGGGACCTTCCTTTGGACCTCAGGTTTTTACTTCATGCACCTCCAAGGTTGCAACTGAAGCTCTGCTTGTTGAAATGCAACAGCAGCTCCAGGAGCCTGCTGATAGCGTCTCTGACGAAAGTCTAAGCTCCACTGAGAGATGTCCACGCTTTACAAAAGTGTTAGACTTCACAGATGGTCCAACTACCTGGAACGGCTTCAGTCCCAAAGTGAGAGAGGAATGAATCGGAGCAGGCACAATGCATCAGGTTCCCCATCTACCTTAAGCACGTGGTGTTGGGTGGGCTACAACATCACAGGCAAAAGTGCTAGACTCTCAGATATGCTGCATCTGGAAAAAAGACATTAGTTCCACTGTGTGAGCAAGGTTTTCATTTCACAATGAAGTAACTCTTCTAATGCCCCACTGAGTGACTGAAATCCAGGTGGTTTTGAGGTGTGTTCAGATTCTATGTTCTCATCCAGTGCCATGGGGTATTTAGTTGCCTGTAACTGTATTTCCACATGTTTACATTTTTTCCAAGATGGAATGAAATAGGAAGACTATGTTTATGTGATTTCATGTATTGCTGGAACATCTTCACATATTTAATGAGGACCACCTTTCTCTGAGGGCTGTATCTTCAGTCGCTTTGTGAGGGGATCTCTGAGATAAATACAGTTTTTATTAAAGGAACATAGAACACAAATCTTTTTTATTTCCTGATCTCAAAATTGGTTGGAATTTGGTATTGAATATTTGTAATCATGACACAGTATGCACAGTTAGATGTCTAAAGGTGAGATAAAAAAACCTGTGGAGTTTTTTTTGGAAAATGGTGGACAACGGAGCAACTTGGGACAAAATAAACTGGTTAAAACCCTTGGAGAAAAAAAAGACTCCAAAGGTGGTGTTCCGTAAGACTGACCTGAGTGCTTCTTTAAGGGGGTATATGTAAAGAGTCATGAGGAGCCACCTGCTTCCTGCATTTGCCAGTTTGTTGGGGGTAGAAGGTACCACCACAGCTTAACTGCTG
>NW_009260832.1:2997697-3029809 GCF_000687185.1 Egretta garzetta | reverse complement strand
TAGATCTCCTAGATGGATGTTGTTCTTTTATAAGAATGATTGCACTCCAGATCATATTTCACTTTTGCACTGTTTTCTAAAATGTTGAGGGGTACTACTGTTTATTTGTAAGAGCAGGCATTGCATAAGAAAGAAGTAAAATCTTTCAAAAAATGGTCTTATATACAAACCTCTTGTTTATTCTCTGTTCTGTGTGCAGAAACACTGCCTGTGGTCTCACACTGGCAGAACAGTTGCTGTCCTTAAACTGCCTTGTACTGTACTGACTTTCATTTCAATACTGAAGCATTATCTGTGAGACCATACTTGGAGCATTACGTGCTCAGGAAAAATTGTCAGCAGCTTGTCCTGATCATGAGTTCTCCCGCAGACTGTTTCAAGGTGACTTTTCTCCCATTAATATACTTACTTCATCAGACCCATGGACTCTTGCCTACCCTATTTCTGAAAGTAGTACATAGCTTGCTGAGTCAGGGAGTGGAGAGGAGCTTTGCCTCCCTAGGATACTGGCAGCAAATTATGGAACACCAGCCTCTGGTGTAGTCAACCAGCCATGGCAAACACATCTTGGCATTTGCCAACCCTTTTATTTTAAAGCTGTGAGTAGTTTCAAAGAAAACTTTTTTCGTGTGTGTATCTATGGCCCTATGTTCCCTGTGCATGTGCAGAATACTTGTCTGTGTGTAGAACTATTGCATCAATGATCAAATGATGGATATATACCAGATGCTAATGTGTATACTTGTACATGTACAAAGGAAACCATAAATTGTTCACTGGATGTCTAGACAGTGATGTAGTGAGCAAAGTAGGTTCAGAAACATAAGAACTAAGTTGGATCACACATGCACTTTATTTGCAGACAGATAATACTAACTTCTTTTCATTTTCCATTTTCAGATTCCTGTTACCAGACAGACTGAAAAAAAGTCACGTCAAAACACTGTGTGAAAAGGGCTGTTCTTGTGGTATTTCTAGGTATTTCAGGATGGCACAAGACAATAGCAGAAATCTAAAAATAAAGCTTATATTAATGACATTGACAATCCTTACGTCAAAGATAAAGATGTTTGGATATATTTCAAATAAGCATTTATGGTTTTCAATTCTGTTTGAGCTATTAAGTCTAGCAAGGTTTATGGACTGCTTTATAATAACAATTGTATTGTTGTGGCTCTGTGTAGTCTTATCAGCTATGAGGCATAATTGGCCAGTGCAGTTTGTAGCAGCAAAGCTATTAGCTTCTAAGTGAAAATTAATATTATGATACTTCCCATATGGTTTAGATTTCATCTTCATCTTTTATTTTCCTGTCCTTTGTTTTATTTGCAAATTAACATAGGCAAAATAAAAGAAGAATGCAGACACCTAACTGCTTAGGCTACGTAAAAGAAATTGCAGGCTTGTGATAAAAGGTCATCTGACATGCATGTTTTTACACATTTAATTTTGTCCTGCAGGTGTTTACTCTTGCAACAGATCCGCAATATTTTTCAAAGTAATGTGTGAGTCTTGGAAACTGCTGACTTGACTAGTGTTTTGTCTCCAGTACACTTAGATCCCTCTTTTAATTGTCCGGACATAGTTTAGAAATTACTTCAAAGGTTTTCAGCTCTCACAATTCACATTTTCAATTGCCAGCAAACATTTCTGCAGCTACAGCTCGGCTCTGAGACTCTTTAGTTTCTTGTGAGCTATGTGTTTTTCTCCCTCTGCTGTTTCATGCAGTTAAATGCTGTGATAGCTCCATGGCATAGCAAGGGGCTCAGTCTGTGGCAGAGCCTAAAGGGGGTCCTCATATCAGAGTCCTGTGCACTCATCCATCTATACTTTCACAGCTTTCTGAAAAGTTATTTTCCTGGGAACTTCCTCCTATTTTTTAAAGAATCGAGTAAGACCCTGCTGAATATGTGTTACTGTTTAGAATCAAGTGAAAGATCTATTATTTATAAGCTTGGGCTATTTTTATAAAAACTTCAGAGATGTGCCCAAGATAATTATTTGAAAATACAGTCAATAAAAACAGACGAGAACCAACACCCATGCAAATGAAGACACTGTGCAGTTGAAGAATCTGCCAAACACACTGAATGGCCCCTTTCAAACTGCGGGTCTAACACAAAAACTTCCTAAAATGTGTATATAAGTATATGTATACACATTTTAGGAAGGATGTCTTCATTATTGCCTTTTTGTGTATATATGCATACAAATATACATATATATGAATTATATATACATATATAAGTATGTAAATGTACATATATAAATATGTATATATACATAAAAAGGCAATAATGAAGACATTGGCCATTAGCATTTAACCCCAAGTCAGTAAGAAGGGCCTATGTGTTACTGCTCCGTTTCATAGCCTTGATTGGTTTTTGCTGTCCTGTGATCCTTTGTCAACCTGACGCCTTGTGAAACAATCCTTTACACCAATCCTAAATTGATGTAAGATGTTACTAGTTCAGAGCAGTGACATTTTTCTTTCATGGAAATGAGTACACGAGGACAAGAGCAAGGGCAAAGTTGTCCTAAGGACGGGCAGCATTCAAGAATAAAAGCCACTCAGAAGTGTTCCAGCATTTTTGCCTGTTTCCTCTTTAAGCAGCCATCGTGGAAACAGCTAGATGGCATTTAGAAAGAGAATTTAGAATAAATCTTTTATTTCCTCTGGAATTACTGAAGAAATATTAAATTACATTTCAACAGTGTTTAACATGTTTAGGTTGTTTTACTTTTTTAAATATTCAGGGCTGTTTCTGCTTGGAATGCAGCATCTCTTCCAAGCTAATGTGTTTCCTTGATTTCCTGGCTGTGATGCTGCAAAAATGTGCTGCCTCTCTTTCTAACTCTCTGCAGGCATTTATCTCAGTAATACTAGCTGGGGATTTTATTTATTTCATTATGTCAAGAAACTTCTCCTTTGCCTCTATTAGAGTATTCATTTTTAAGGTGATTATTTTCCATTTGAATGATCTTGAAGCTCATCCTTTTTGGAAAGGCCAGTATGAAACCATAGGTCTCACTTAAACTTATTTTGAGAAAATAAATTGTACGCTGACTTTGCTCTGGCCTTTAGCAGATGGGTAAATTTTGCCTTCTGCTTCAACTCTTGATTTATAAAACACATTTTTCAGATGTTGTAAGGCACTTGGGCCTATTAATGGGTGTCTTATATTTTCTTTAAAACCTGCGTAGATCACTGAAGAGTCACTAAATGATTCACCGGTGGGTTGTATTTTCTTTACAAGGCAGCGAACAAGCATGTTTCAGACACCAGGTGTGGCTGCAGCCACCTCCACACATGGGCACACGTTCTGTCCCGGGGTGTTTGGTGGAACAAACCCCTTTTCACATCCCTTCCTTCCTCCTCCTGTCGCTGTGCGCCAGGGCAGGGAGGACAGATTCACTCCCCCGGGGAATCCAAGGAGGAGATCCAGGTCAGCTTCTTTTCTCATGCTGGTTTCACCTTGTTCTAGGTTGTCTTTTTTAAATTGGTAATTGGTAGTCATTCTGATTTTCTTCATTGACTCAATGAAGCTCCAAAATACCTCTCGGACTTCCTAAGGTTGCTCTGGATTTAACACACTGTGTAACTGCTGTAGCAGCTTTGACATTAGAGCGAGAAATTACCTGCAACCTGCTAACCGCAGCTCACGAGGACCTCTCTGCAAGCCAGCTCCCTCTAGCTGTGAAGGTGGTGTCATCTTGAACACTGAGGAGGAAGAAAGGGAATAAAAATGAAAAAGGCTTGAAAAAGAAACATTCAGTGTGTTTTAATCCTCTCAGAGCTCAGTCTGTAGCGCAGTGCATGGGGACTTCTGTTTGCAAATCCTGTTAGCAAACAACAGGATTTACGTATGTAGTTCCCAGGGCACCACTTTCAAAATTGTTCTTGTGATTTTCCTCCAGCAAAATCAGTTCACAGTTTATAAAAATTACTCATGGAAATAAATCTTTTGGGAATATCAGTAGCGCTTTGCCACTTTACGGTCTTTTTCAGACAGCTGTCTCAGAAGAGAGTTCTCCAACTTCTAAGACTGTCACTTGCATCCTTTTCTGAGTCAGCACTTTCCATTGAATTTCTCTGTGTTCACATGTTGGTTTCTGAAACTGATTTGTCCCCCTCCATTCCCTTGAATAGAAGATTTTTTTTCTGTTTACACAAATAGTTTTTTTGCATTCTAAATCCAGTTTTCTTTTGTATTTATGAGAACTGATCAAACCCAAGTTTTGCCAAAAAAGTAACTCAATGAAGATAATGGGAATATTTTTGAAAATAATTACTATTTTTACTGATTAAGGGGAAAAAAGAAATTAATTTTTGACATCACAAAGCTAAATTTCATTTTTAATTGCCAATAAATCTATCTTGATTGGACATTTATGCTTTCTTCAGTAAGAACCACTCCCTTTAAAATTTAAAATAAGTTCCACAATGTAAACAATTCTTATTTCTTTGAAATATGTTTATAGAATGCTCTGCAATAATTCTCTAAGTCAATGTTTTCCTGTCAACTTAAAATATGCAGGTAACTGTTTTTCTGACAAAGCCTCTTTTTCATTTTATTTATTCCTCTTTCTACGTGTATCACTGTTTAATGCATTCCAGTTCAACTCATTCTGAAGAGAGAGACTACTGATGCCAAAAAATTGCATTAAAAAGTGCTGCCTTTTATAGGTCATGACTTTGCACTGAGCCAAGAAGGCAGGACCTCTGAAGCTATAAATAGCACAGGAATGGTGGAATTATTCCCCCATATCATACTAATATGGTCCACTGGAGTCAACATTTGCCAGCAGTTGCTAATTGTCAGGGAACGCTTAAAGTGGTAAAAGACATGAAGGGCTGTTGTGTTAGCAGACAGGAGATCTTAGTCTCAGGTCAGCTACTGATCTACTCTGTTACCTTTACTTCTGACTTATAAGTAGTCGTGTTAAGACACCATTACTGACATCAGAGGTAGCAATAAACCAGGAATAATTAATCAATGTCATGCAGAACTTTCTGCCCCTGAGCCACTATCCAGGGGACCATGTGGCTACTCCAGTATTGAGTGTCAAGGGCTGAAACTGCCCATGGCCAGCTTCCTCCTTATTGCAAGGGCATGTCGTAATCCTGGCTACAAATCCTGACACTGAGCGAGAAAAATGGGTAACTTTGGTCATGGTGGTGACTTGATGCAAGCTTTTGATGAATGGGGACAAGTAAGGGATTGTACACACATGGGTTTTATAGCTGCGTTGGGATGGCTCTAAGCCATGACTATGACTCAAGTTTTGCTATTGGGACACCCACTTTTATATGTGAATACTCACAGAGTAAGGGGCACCTTAAACACATTAATGTTATAAGTATTGTAGTGTATTTTAGCTGAAACAAACCCAAGGCATTTTTAGGAAAACATGCTGGAGCAGTAAATTATAGAGGATCTCATAAATGTAAACATAATGCCCAAGGATTAATATTTACTTATTCCCTCTCCTATTTCATTTTTTTATTTCTTTTTTTTTTTCTTCTCCAAGCAACACTTCATGTGAAACTTCACAGCATACCATAAATTTTCTTCCAACCAATAATTAATTTACCTCTGGCTAATACATCTTGAAGAATGACAGCATGGAGCTGCTAACAGTACCTTAGGAGGACATAGTAATGGCATGGTGCTTGAGGTTGGGGATAAAGTGTATGAGTTTCACTACCCCTTCAAATTAAACATATTAAAGCTTGCTTGTAGGGGAACAGGTATGAATATTTAAACAACTAAATGCATTGCTGAATCTATTTAGAGACCTATACCAAAAACCAGGACATACATCAGATGTTCTACCACTGATCACAGTCTCTGAGCTCACTACTACCTGAGCCTGATTGATCATGATCCCCTAAAAAACCAAATTTAAGGCAGATGCAGAATATTTTTTTTATTATCAAAACCCCATAAAATATTTAACAGTTTTTTGTTGGCTGGATTTACAGAGGCTTTCATGGGCTAAGGAAAAGTCTCTGATAAAGAGAGGCAGCTTTGAAGGTGGCAGAGTTTGACAGATTATTTGGTTCATATTAGAGCTGATGGTCTGAATCATAAAAAGAGTTATTTTAAGACGTAGAACACTTCCACTGTTCATTGTTTCCATGGAACAGAAAAAACCAACTCATTCATGAACGGCAGTTTGTCACAGAAAGTATAAATAATAAGGCTGAAAAGGAAGAACTTTGGATTTACCATTTCCCTTCCAAGTACCGAAGCGGCATTAATCACCTCTTCACCTTATTCTCATGTCTTCATATACATCTGATTCCTACTCTAGCTTCTTCAGAAGATCCCTTTCCTTGAAAGATCAGAAGTGGGGAGAAAGTCTGATATGTCAAAGAAATGCCTTAGAAAAATTTCTTGTATCTACAGCCCTTCTCATTATCCTTCTGTTCCCAGGCAATTAATTTCTAGTGTTGATTTTATTTTCCCTTCAGGAATGTATGGTGAAGACAGATTGTTTCCTTAAACCTTCCTCCAGGTTCTCAGGAGCAAGCATCAACACATTTTCCCATTTGAGGATGTTTTGGGTTGGTTAATGGTCTTCTGAGTGGGCTCCTGAAAGACACTCCATTCCTACCCCTGGCATCCAAGGTCTGGCTGAAATATGAGGACCTTTACCCATCCTCTAGAGACAGAGCAGAATTATCTGTCACTGGATGCACTGAAATCGGGGCCAGACTCTGCAAGCTCTTATTAACAGTGAGAAGACTGGAAACAAACCCCTGGACTCCTAATGCCAAGTCTTTCCTTGCCAGTTGCTTGACCTTGGCATGAACCTATGCTGTAGCATATCTGAAAATCTTTGTTTAAGGACATAGGTTACATAGTGAAAAAAGAACCTGTGGGTCAGTAACTCCAGTTTCAGTAGCCTCCTTAATGATATGGGCACAACTGCAAATTTTAGAACTTCATTATTAAAAGTACCCAGTCCTGTCTGATACCTCTTATTTGCTGGGTACACTGAAAAGACCTGGCCCTTTGAAAACCAGTTCTCTTGTGAATGGCTCAAACTAAGCACTCTGAACACCAGATCATGTTGGAAAACTCAGGCTATGAATTCTCCATTGAAAAAGCTATCATGAAGAATGAAACCCTGTTTGGGGAAAATATTTTACACTTTTGCTCTGTACCACCTCTTTTGTACCTGTAATAAGAATTAGGGCTTTTGACTGATAACTGATTTCCTGAAGATGAGTTTCACAAATGGCAATTACTTTAAAAATAATTTACACCATTGATAATATATTTTTTTGGGCCAAAGAGAAAGTCGTTTCTTTGAAAGTGGGGACAAGCTGGGACTGGATGTTGAATTGGACTGTCCAAGGCGTGAAAGTGTGTATCTAGAGGAATGGTGTTGAGTGGTAGGCCCTGGAGGTGTGAAGATTGAAGCAGCATAACTGGATAGAGAGGAGGAAGATTGAACTTCAGACCTTTTCATATTTCATTACTAGTTGTTATTATAAACCAAAATTTAAAACTCCACTAGGGATTGGGTGCTTTTTGTTTTTAGGTTTTCTTCATCCCTTGTGTATATGTGTCTGTTAGGCAGACATTGCCTTGTTGCTTTATTTCTAGCCTTCGGGTCCTGTCAGTCAGAGGTCAAATACTTATTTAGTGTACTTTCTGTCTTCTGAAGAAGATTAACATCCTATCTGCTGAAAATGAGCAATAGATTTGACTTAATGGAAAGCTATTCCCAAGTGAAAAGAACACTTGGAATGTTAACAACAAAAAAATGGCACTCCAGGTAACATGCCTAGAGTGGAAGGATCATGGCAACAGATAAAGCACCCATGCAATGGGGTGCTATCATTTGCATTGACTCAGAAATATCCATAGATTCTAGATGTTGGAAAGAACCTGGGATGCTTCAGGAATCTGAAAAAATAACCTCTTATTTCACTGGTGATTATTCTGTTTTACTAATAATCTGATTAGACATGAGAAGAAGCAAAGAATCACAGTCTATTTTTATGTCCTAATTTGTCCTAGAGGTTAGTTAGTGTACTGTGGGAATACATCAGCCCCAGGATCATTGTTATGAGATTCCATTTGCATTCTGGATTGGCAATCACTCTATCCCACCATGCCCAGAGCCATCACCAAGTCAAAAAATCTAACAGTGGCAATAATCCTTTGGAAAAAAATTGAGTTCCTAGCTCACCTAACTAATTTATACTCATAGGACTCCTGCATGACAGTGTGCATGCTGGAGAAATTTTAGTCTCAGTGGGCCCCTCGGAGAAGCTTGCGTATGTAAGTTAAATAGGCTCACAGGCTACCACGATCTTCCCTAAAGGCAAACTGCAAGATGAAGGGCTTACAGAAGAACTAGATTCCCAAGAAAAAAATTGAGAAATCTCCTTGACAGACTGATAGCTGAGAGATGCTTATAGTGAGACATGACTTATAGCTCATTTAGAGTAACGGTAGTTAAACATCAGTTATTTATATTTTTCTCCATGAGCCGCTGAAAAATTATGTGAAAAGTTTGCATGTGCCTGGATTGTATTAATAAATTTTTCATTTTTACCGTTATCTGTGCTTGTGCTAATGATAATTTTAGGACATCTGGCAAATCTTACAACATCTTGCTGCAGGTAAATAGGTACTAGAGTACTCTCAAAGTATGTACTGCTGTAATATATTACCACCAAATTGCCTGGACCATTTGGTAGTTAGCAATTCAGATTGTATGTGTAACGTTTTCCAACGAGTAGAATGGTCCTTGGCAAGCAGCAGGACAGTGGAAATATTGTCTGAGTGAAATTGTACATCTCCTGGCGAAATTGTAACACCTTATTTTGTCCTCCCTTCTTTGCAAACATAATATCTTTTTTAGGCTGCGGCAAAGATGAGTCTTAAAAATACGTATCGAACTATTCCATCAGAATAAATGGTAGGACATCAGCCTTTGCTCTTAACATCTGACAAGCCAGTATGTTCATTATTTCACTGTCAGCTCCAGCACCACAAGTAAAGATGCACATATTTGTGCATACTGCAGTTTGCATAGCTGCTATTAATATTATTATGGCAATTAACCTTCTTGATTCCAAACCCAGAAGGTTATTTTCAGTTTCCTGAAATGGTAATTAATAATCCATGTATTGTTCCCTAGGGTAAATCAGATGGGTTTTTTTAAAGCCTTTCATGTATGAAAGCTATAGTTTTTCTATTGAGGTTCAGAGTTATTTAAAATTATATGCAATACAGAAAGAAATAAGCATCTCCTGAAGGATTCTGGCAGAGATATAAGCTGTCCACATGAGATTTTTTTAAGTCTGTTAAATTAAGAGCTTAAGTCTTATGGAGAGAGGAAATCTAGACCAGGCATTTGCTGTTAGAGGTCAAGTGAGAGAAATAAATTTCAGTCCTTACCCAGCTCGCTTGGTACCATTTGCTGTTATAGGTATGATGGTGTTGTCTTTAGTCAGGGCAGCCACCTGCACAGGAGACCATATGACTAAGAACACCGCATGCTCAAAAGTGAACAAGAGGATTCTACTCTAGTACCTACACTGATCTGTGGTCTTGGTCACACCAAATTTTTCTCCTTTGATCCTGGAAAAAACATGTCCTTGCCTTGCACTGAGGTACTGGGTATTTGTAAACTGTTATGCGTTAATGTTTCAGAGAGAGGTGGGATTGTGAGGGGGCTGAAGAATGGTGGGACATAGGTAAAGCTGAAGAAACAGAGCCAAATAATGAAGAAATAAAGAGGATGGAAAGAAAAGAGAGGAAGGCAAGAGCTGGAATGAAGAAAAGGGTAAGCCAGTAGCAGATGACAGAGAAAAGGAGAGGTATTATTTAAAACAGAAGACAGTTTAACTTCTTAAATGTAAATGAAGAAATTAAGAACTGAAGTGGAAAAAATCAAATGAGATAGAAATAGCCAATAAAAAAGTAATCCAGAAACGGAAAAATGGAACCAGAAAAAGAAAGAAAATATATAGTCTAGTATAATGAAACACACATATATATGACTGTATTTTGTATGATTCTGCTACTGATGCTAGGGAAGAAGGAAAGATAGCTATTTTATACAAGTATATAAGCAATATGGTAGGCATCTCTTGGCTATTATTAAATGAGTTTAGATGTGCTGTAGAATTAAGTCAGTTTTCCTTTTTTTGTTTTTTATAATGCTGGTGACTGTCTGTAGATTCAAACACAGGAAGATAAAACAGAGGAAAATGGGCATATTGCCAAGAGATCTCCATGTTCTATTTAAAAGAAGTCATCCCATGTTTTGGAAGGAAAAAGAATAAGCTTTAATATTTCATCAGGTTTTGGGGAGCATTTTTGATGCTTACTTCTCTTGCTTCAGCAAAACAACTCCTAACCTTAATAGTCTCATCTTCTTACCCTTTCAAGGTACTTAAAATGTTGTCTTGCAACACTGTCTAATTACTGCAAGAGATAACTGTAGATGGTAACAGTTCCAGCTGCATCCAGTTTATGTTCTTCATCCTAACCCTTTGTTCTACTTGCTTCAGTGATCCTTTATGGAAATGTGAGGAGCCTCTATGTCAGTGCCAGGCCCAGGAGGAGTCAGTAGGAAATTCGCGGTTGCTGCTCTGTGAAAGCTAGCGACACCAGTCGTGGGCTACTTACTAATCACATTTTTTTCAAAATTTGCAATGCTCCTTCCCTCGTTTTCTTTCATTGAACTACATGCCTAATACTGTATCGTTCCCTGCAACATTGTGATCAAAGGGCCAAAAGTGTGGGGTTTTGGATTGTTTGGGTTTTTTCTCCAATGCACCATGGACCCACCACAGCAGATCTGCCCCATCCATGCAGTATTTCTAGTAGAACGACATTTATCCTCAGTAAGATGAGTCATTCTGCCATTTGCTTTGCTTCTCTCTCTCTTTTTTTTTCCCCATATTTATGCCGAATCCAACCCTAAAGGAAAGGCTTGCCCTTCACTCCCAATTACTGTCTTAGAAAGACAGTAGAAACAATAAACTTCTGGTATTGAAGAAACTCAAGGGATTAACTGATACAATAACATTAACATTGTGAATGAAAAAAATAAATAGGTTTTTTTTTCTCTAGGTGAATATGTTGAGAAGAAGTTACAATGAAAACCAATGAAAATCTAGCCCTGCATCGGTGAACTAACTTTAAAATTCACAGTTGACAACAGAACTTACATACCTATCAAAATGTCAGCACTGTGGAAATAAAGGTACAGAAAGACAAACTACTGTTGTACCCTATTCTCATAAGACTTTTATGGGTTTTGGTGAGGCAGAGAATTCTAAATATAGTATATTCAGTATCTGTTGTTTCATATGTGGAGATAATAAGACTAGGAATTTCAGGTTACAGTTATTAAAAATAATGACTAGAAGTAATAATAATAATCAGTGGGTTACTGTTAATAATTAGCATTACTGAATTAATTTTGTGGGGTGCACTGTGTTACTCCCTTCAGATTATCCATTATTTACCAAATGATTTATGTGTCTACCTTCTACATAATGGCCAAACTCTGAAATCCTTGCTTATTCCTCACAAACTCACCTTGGATTTCTCTGCACTTATGTTCAGCAAGTTGCTTTTCATCAATTCACTGTGTTCCCAGGGCTGGCAGGACAGTTGCCAGGTAGGGCTTCTGGTGGCTTTTGCATTTCATTCACAGCTGGGTGTTTTCTCTCTGCTACTGGTACCGCAGCAGATATTTCCTCAGCTGGTTTGATCCTTTCCCGCGGGGGTTTGGCAGTACGAAGGAACTGTGGAGCACTGGGAGACCCTACAGATGAGAGCCCTGGGGGTGGAGGAGCAATAAACACCAGTGCTTTACCTGGAAAATTGTGGACCTAACTGATACTTAGTCACTTTTCTTCTCCTTTTGAGCAGCTCAGAGGAGCTGTATAATCTTTGTGATGGGGAAAAAAAAGCACATTAGTCTATTCAGGTTGACAAGAGCTTTAAAACTAATGTACTGTGCTTCTGCGAGGGTGAAAAAATGGGCATTTTAGGCTTAATGGTAACAAGAATTCCTCCACATTAGGTACTTCTCACATTTTATACCAAGATTTCTGATCTTAGATTTATTCCATAATTGTGTAGAAAACAGCAATTTAGAAAATGTTTTATCGGTTTCCAAACTTCAGTAGTTATAATTACTCTTTCTCTCTCTTTAAGGCTGGTTCTATTATCCTTGCAAACATTTCTCTTCCTGTCTTTTTATCTGTCTTTTGTTTTGAAATTACACTTTATTTTTTCCTTTCTTTGAATGCAAGAACCTTCATTTGCAGACAGCAGAAATTTAACTGAAGTCAAGATGATATATAGAAATATAAAATGTGAGAAATGGACAGAACAATGGCAAAATGCCCTGTAAATCTGTGGAGAATATCTGTCACAGACCTGGAAAACCGCCGAAGCCATAAGACATATATCTTGGCTTGTAACTTGATTAAAACACTGATGGCAAAATTCTGCTCTCAGAGCTGAACAATAAATTGCTTTGTGTTGGTGTTGTGTGTTCACTGCTCATCCAACCCTTCCTCTGACATTCGTGCAAGACCCTCACTTTGAGGGCTGCACATCAAACAGGCATTGTGATGACGATGAAGATGATGAAGATTCATCTGTGCAATAATGATGACTTCTCTGGAAGCACACACACACGCAAGCCCTCTTCCTGAAACATAGCACTTGCTCAGAGCTGCCCATTTTCACTTCTGTTTACTCTGGTTCTGGGATCTTTCTTTCAATGCACTGGATATGCTGAAAGTACGTCTAATGAGCGGGGTGTGCTGCATTGAATTCCTGCTAAAGCATGTCTGCCTGGGAGGGCAAGGACATGCTCTGGCATCCATGGCACTATAACAGAGTAACTCCCTTACGGTTTAACCTTGAACACATTGTTTATATCCCTGTGCCTTCCTTTCCCTTTCTGCAGCATGAGCGGAACGCTACAGGCCATTTTTCAAATCAATGGCTGAAAAGTTTTAGAAAAGAGCTCCTCTCTTTCAAGGTGAAGAATCCTCTGCTATAAAGGATAACTATCCTAAGTGCTCTAACATCCCCTGACTGTGTTGTGAAGTTGGCTGTGCCATTCAGTGTGAAGGGTTCAATTTTTTTAATTATTAGCTGAAAAACATTGGGAAATAATTGCTGACCCTTGGGATTCGTTTCTTTTCTTTTACAGCCTAATCCTTCAATCTTAAGCATGAAAAAAGCCCTTCCTCACACTTATCGATGTGACTGAACAGCATTTCTGTGAGTGAGAGCCAAAGGATCTAGTCTAAAGCCCTTTGAAACAGTTGATCTGACTTGGCACTCAGCTATTGTATCCTGGTCTTAGCAGAGAGCGTAATTGCAAGCAAAACCTTTCTGGGACCATCTGACTTCCTTGACTGAGGAAAACAGCCAAATCTGTCTTATTGAAAACAGAATGATATCCTTTAGAGATTAACAAATAATATAATTTTTCTGATGTCTAGCTCTTCTTCATGTAGGGAAGTAGCAACAACAGCAAACACATCCAAAAACCAGGAAAGGATTTTTCATCAGGGATTGCAGAGGTTTTTTGCTGTTCACATCTCTTGTTTTTGCATACTAATCTCCATGACAAACTGTGCTTGATTCTGATCCTGTGGACATCAGTGGTGAAACTCCCACGGATTTTGGCTGGAACAGCATCAAACCCCATTTTGCTGATGGTTTGAAAGAAAAATCATATTTTCTCATAAGATTCATGTACAATTTCTTGGCCCCTTTCATTCACAGCCTCTGTTTGGAGACAAGGAGACCTGTGGGAGCTTAATTTATAATATCCCTGTTACTGTCATGGCAAAAAATTACAGTGTCAAAGTCCCAAGGACTGTGTTGTTACAACTCGCAAACAGCTCTCAGGAAAGAAGAGGAATACTAAATTTCACTGAAGACATATGACAAGCCATGAGGAATGACATGAAGAAAGAACATGTCTGAATCTCTGCCTTTACATGTGTTTTCTACTCTTCCTTTATCTATTTGAGCAAAGTTTGGTCTTCAGAAACTATTAAATTATTGTCCTGTCATATTGCCTTTGGGAAAATGTGCCAGGACACAGCATAGCTCAAATCTCCCTTTTACCTAAATGTCAAATTGTACCTCCTCTTCTCTCACTTTTTTTTTTTTTTTCTTGTCATCCATCATGGTTCCTGCAGGGAATCTAGCTTCAACCTTACGTTCCGTAAGGAACAGCTGTAAGTGCTCCATTATAGAAAAAGCCACTAGCCTGTAATTCACATTTGCAATGCAGGCAGTGTGCAGAGAGATCCCTGTACCCATTGCTGTGCTGACTGTACTTCAAAAATTTGTATGTAGCTAAAGAGAAGGACGTAAATTCATATATGCACTATATGTGTGAGTTATGGTAGCTTCATGTTTCTTCTGCAGAAACAGTTCCATGGCAACACCAGAACAATACCCTTAATTTTAAAACTAGACTCCCTAGGAAAATCCTTATAATGTTACGAGCTTTATTGGCCTAACAAGTGTGAATTCCAAGTTCAAGTTTTTCTATATAGAAAAATTCTTATAAAGAGGTTAGTGTAAGGAGAACAGGTTTTTCTCACTAACATGAGCTGGGAAACCTGACAATACGTCCCCCTTTATACAGAACAGCTATAGCAATATAGTTGAACAGCGATCACAGTCATTCTCTGAGCAGCACTTGAAGAAGGATGATTGCAAACTCCATGTTTCAATGTTCTTATGCTAGAATAAAAGTACCTTTTAAAAATTAGATTGATATAGTCTAATTAATGTAATCTATATTAATTTAACCAAATTTGATTTAAAATTAGATTAAATATATAGACATTCTTTACAAAGATCTTCATGCAGAAAGTCAATGAGAAACATCTGCTCCAGATAAAAATTGCTATGTAGATAAGCCATTTGATACAGACAAGTGACCACAGAGTGACTGAGCGGCTGCCGCCAAGTTACCTCTGCAGTCACAGGCGTGCACACGTGTTTGCACTGAGCCTGCTGCAAGATGAAAAGTGTTATCTGAGCTCATGGTAAAGGTGGTGTAAGGTCATGCATTTAGCTGCAGTCAGGGTAGCGGGGAGATTGTGAGATGCACATACTGTCTGGTAATGTGATTTGACTGAAGATCAGCTCAGCCCTAGTAACAATTTCTAGAGATTGTCTGGCCACCACCCTGGCATCAGCAGTGCTATTACATTTTCTGTATTTGTGTTCCTTTTCCCTCTGAATTGAAAGGAACTGTGAAGGGTCAACAGCTCAGAAGATGGCCTCTGAAATGAAGCAAACGGAAATTAAGCTGGGTTCCTCTGGACTTTCCAGTAAAGAAGTCTTTTCTGGGGATTTTTGTAACTATTCTTTTCCTCCAATTGGCTAAATAAGATTCAAAGTTTACATAGCTGGTGCCTTGGATGAAGTTTATCAGACTCCCAGCTATGTGGGCAGAAATTGCCTACTGTTGTTTTGATTGACACATGAAGACGTAAGTTAAAGCATTTATCAGATGTTTTCTCCACCCTCCAGAAAAAAGAAAAAAAAAGAACCACTTTTTTTATTTTATTTCAAGATTAACTTTTTCACAACAGATCAAAAGAAATTCTCCAACCCTATAGTCTGAGTGAGAATTGTAGCAGCTAGGCTGAAGGAGTTAGCGAAACAAACAAAAGCACAACAGGCTGGTATTTAGCAAGACTTCAAATAATAGGGACAATCCCCAGCAGCTAATCTTTTATTTAGTTAGAGATGGCTTCCACCCTAGCTGGTTACAAAACCATTCCACTTTTTGAATCTATCTTGTCCAAGTGCTCTTAATGATGTGCCAAGGAGATCTGAGTGCTGTCAACACTGGTCTGATTTCAGGGTTGACCATGCAAGAATTAGAACGGGGTTCTGTAAAGAAAGGTGTTCGTGTAAAGCGAAAGGAGTCAAAGCAAAAAGGGATGCAGTGCTTTACTGAGAGGGTATTGAGAAAGGCTAGATTTTAGTGTAACGAGGCCAGTTTCCTAAGGGTCCCACTATGTTCAGTGCATAGAAATTGGCTACAACGGCAGATGATTTGGAGCAGTTACTCTTTGTCTGGCGTCTCCCCTCTTGAAGCACCTCCACCTATGGCATTTGTCCCATGCTACCACATCGTGGCTTCCCTATTCCATGCCTGGGAGCAACCTATAATGTTTTTCAAGCCCTGGCAGCGTGCTTTGTACGCAAAGTGAGCACAGCCCTAGCCGTGCAGAGTTCAGTGGATGGAGAGAAATGGAGAAGGTGGAGACACACGAAGAGAAACCCATCGAGTCATTTTTGTACTGGGTGGGGGAGAAGTTGGGAGGGAAGGAAAAGGTGGGATTCTCTGTTTGCACATTTTATCAGGCAGCAGAGTTGCAGAAGGACTTGGGGTCTGCTTGCACTCTGCAGTCCCGTAATGTTGAAAGACAGCCAAGTTAGGCACGGGGCTAAAAGCAGAGGAGGCAAAGCAAGTCAGGCTGTACCCAGGCTAAATTAAACTGTTGAGAAAATAATGAGCCTTGGTGAAACTCGGTGCTAATGTAGCTATGTTTCCCCCAGGCTGGAGCTGGTGTGTCTGTGCAGCACTTCACTGAATATACTCTTACTGATCCCTAGGAGATCCTTAAATGTGGAGTTTGCTCACTGAACTGGAATAATTAGGAGAGCAGATAACAAGAAAATGAATCTCTTTTGCTCTACAAAACAGGATGATTGTCTGGCTGATGCTGCAGTTAAGCCCACCTTAAAGCTTTTTATATGTGCCCTGCAAGCCAGACACCCAGCAGCTCCCATTCCTCAGACTGCTGCCTGATGCACCAGTACTGGTCCTACTTCTGATGTGGCTCCCAAATTCGTATTTCTTTTCTGGAATCTGATTAAATCCTGTGGGATCACTGTCATGGGTAGGCATCTGGTATCATTTAGGTGAGGTGAGCTGGAAAGTGTGAAATGGAGGAGGTAAAATGGAATAAAGTGCAGGTAGGGAATGGGTGTTTTAAACCAGCCTGGCGCTTATGTTGCAAAGGAATTGTGTAAATAGTGGGATCAGCAAATACAAGCCTTGGAATAGTAGGATGATGCTAGAAGACTACAGAACATTGAATTATTCTGCTCAGATTTTAGCTTAGTTTAAAGTTCACTGGTATAATTAGAGGCAAAGAGAAGATAAGGCTTTTGTATCGGGATGTTAGGAGACATTGTTTGAAAAAAATTGGTAATCCTGAAATGAAGATTTACCTTAGAATTTGGGACAGACTCTGTGTGAATGGAGAGTTACAATTTGCATTAGGATTTATCTCTCCCTGCAGAATGTGTAACCCTTGTAATTATTCATTCCTCCAAAGCCCCATTAAATTAAACAGTTTATATGAAATGTCTCCTATGCAATGCAAAAAGAGTTTGAAATGTGGAGGAAATTACTTTGCAAACATAGGAAAGCTGAAAGCTAACTGGATTATCCAAAAAGATGTTTTTTAATTAAAAGTAAATTACTACCTGAAAAGATGAGTTCTTACACCTGCCACCAACATAAGAAACACAAAGAGTAACTTCCCGCTCTAAAGAGAAGGGTCAGAGGGCTACTTGATTTACCAGAGAGAAAGGAAAATGCCTTTAAAAAATTTCTTGGTATGCATAATTCCTTCTTTTTTCTTTATTTGCACTACAAGATCTCAGAAAGCAAAAACATGTCCAGATGTAACTTTGTGATTAACTTTTTTTTTTTTTGCTTTTATTGTTTTCTCTCCTATAAGCAGATCATCTCTGGAGTCTACTATATGATTACCTGTCTGTATTTGAGAAATGTGTTCTACTTCTGGAGGACTCTCGTGTCTACACATCTGAGGAATATGTGATGTGCTATGATATTATCTGTCTGCGAGGACACGGTGGAAATGTGGCAGTTAGGGTTCAATGAACTTACATTTCTGTAAAATCAGTTGACAGGGAAAACCCAGCACTTGGTAAAAAAATTTATTGAGGCACATTGGTCACCAACAGTATGACTGTGACATACATCGGTTTTGTGCGTCTAGCAACAGCGTTGAAATGGTTGAGTTCCAGCTTCAGAGTTGCACTGCGGTTTCCATAATACATTCAATTTTCCTTATAATCCTGACCCAGCTAAATTTGTAACGCTAACTGTGAGCTGTAAAGCAGTTGTGATATTCTCTCCACAGGAAAGGCTGAGCCATTCTGGTGGAAAAAAGTGACTCCCAAATATCTAAAATGCCTTGAGAACTCAGGAGTGAAGTCCTCAGCTGATGTAGAGAAGGAGCATTGCATTACTGTGTCTGGAGCTCTTGCTCCCCATGGTTCTTGTTCCCCAAGGGAGCTTTGATTTTTATGATAGCAATGGCATTTTTTTTGTTCCTTTTGTTTTTTGAAAATAGGCTGCTGTCTGTGTGAACTCTGAATTGTATTTCTAACATGCAGCATTGCTCACCTCTAAGATCACCTCTGGAGAGTGTAATTGGAGTCCCTTTGGCTGAAGCATTTGATTTAGCTATATTTTCTTCTGCTCTTCAGCTCAGTGGTATATTTCACAGTGAAAGTCCTGCAGTCACTCATTCCCTTCTCAGGTGACCATCCTTCCTGGGGAAAGCAACCTGTACAGCATGTAGGAAGATGAGAACACTCAGAACTGAAGGGAAGCCTTCACTGGATACTGTACACATGAAGTGAACGTTAAAAGTCCATACATATATTATGGAACAGGCTTTTACATGAGCAGAATTAATCAGGTTTTTCAGAAGAAATTTTATGGAACAGGCTTTTACATGAGCAGAATTAATTTTTCAGAAGAAATGAATACCTTGTGCTAGATGAAAGCGCTGTGGTTTTAAATTGCATTAAACTGTGATGTCTGAACACAATAAATGGTAGTTACCCAAAATTACCTGGAACCATTTTAACTGTAAACTGGGGTCCCAATTTGTCATCCTAGGTATGTCTTCATTAGTATTTTTCAGCAAGTTTGTTTATTATATTCCATTATTCTCTTGGACAATGCGCAACTTCTTCCACTGCTCCCCAAATACAGTCCATAACTTCTGGGCTCATGTCAAGTTTATATCAACATGTAGCAGACATCTCAAGAACAACAGGTTAGGTGTACCTGGATTACACAGATTAAGGGTCATCTGCAATGGGGAATAAAGAAGAATTAATCCTGTATAAAAGAGAAGTACATATAAAACACAGTGATATTCTTATGCATTTTTTCTGGTTCATTTGTAGAAAAGTTGAAACAAAACCAGAAGCTCTGTTACAGAATCTCAATAAGCCTCAGAACGTATCCCTTGCACTGAAATCTGCCAAACGGTGGGAAAACATTGAACTTTTCTATTCTGGTTTTCCTGCAATGACAAGAAACAAATGGAAATGGAAGAGGCATTTTATTTATAAATGGTTGACAGATCATTTCTTCAAGACCACTGTCTGGTATCAACAACTGAAATCCCACTTTTTTTAGTAGTTTTAGGACACAACTGTTTGACTGTTGATCAGAATAAGAAACACAAGAATAGGAAGAAGGAATGAGTCGAAGCAAGATATGAGGTGGTACCTCATTTGAAGGAACATGTAGCAACCCTACAAAAGAGCTAATCTGCTATCATTCTCATCTCTGGACCATTGGTGTTTTGTTCTTTATTTACCTGCTGCTAAGCATTGAGCTGAGATAATTGCAGGAAGAAAACAGGTGGGATTTAAGGTCAGAAATCTACTGGAAAGGATGTTTATTTAGTTCTGCTGCTCATGAAAAAATTCACATTTTTTTTTTGTTTGCTTATTTGTTTGCTTTCCTCTATAACACCCAACATTATTCTTAAAATAGCCTTTCTCCAGCTTTGATATAATACAACACTTAAGTGCCAAGGCACCATTCTGAATGCTTTCATGGTTTCTTCATCTGTCCCAGCTGGTGAATTAAATCAGATTAGTAATACCGGTATAGTCATAGCAATAGAAAATTAACCCCATTGGTAAAATTCAAGCTTTAAAAAGTGCATGTTATCATTTACATATTCTTATACAAACTGTTAGATGCTTGTCCCTTCTGAGAATATAGGTTCAGCACTGGAGTGTGTGAGTCACATCTTATTGAAGGTGAACAAAACAGTTTCATCAGCAAGCTGGAATGCCAGCATGAAGATATGACCAGAAATCTTCATGTCCAGCTGGAACTAGCTTGGAACAAATAAGGGACTGTTTTTTGCTTTGCCTTCCGATGACAGAGAGCTGGGAATAAGCATCAAAACAAAACCTTCAATATGGTCAAGTATGCTTTGGCAGTCACCAATATCACGTGTGATACTGGTAGGAGAAAGGCATAAAAAACCAGGCTGTTCTGCTTCCTGCTTATAAAGCTTCAATACAGGGCTGTAGGTTCTCCAGGGTTTGCACTACAGTTTCTTTCATTGATTCGAAGAAGTCAAAGTCTTCAAAACTGAAGGTAGAGGAACAGGAAAAGTGATATAAGAGATATTTTCTAAAATAAGATGCCTCCCAATTAAGTTCATTCCTGATTAAGAGATCTCTCTACTGCTGCTAGAGATGTTCTCCTTCTGATTAGATAGGAAAATGAGAAGCTGCTGGTCCGCACTTAACTATTCAACTTCTATTATTATTATTATTTATTTTATTTTAAACTATTCACTCTTCCAATTCCCATCCTTTGGCAACATCGTTCAAAATTCCATAACGTGCAGGCAAAGTATTTAGCTCATCGTGTTTACAGCAGCTTTTGCTATTATCCATAAGTTTTCAGGAATGATCAGTCAATGTCCTTTTCATCACCTCTGTTCTCTGTTTTATTCCTTCAACGTAAGAAATTTTAACTATGCTTCTGCTCATTTCTCTTTGCAATTATTCCCTTCTCAGTTTGTCACATACGGTGCTTCACTTCTCTGATTAGCTTTGTTTACACTCTTGTGTTTCCTAGAATTTTTGGATTAAAAACCAGCTCTTCTAATTGGATCTAACTAAAACTTCTCCTGGCTTCAGCAGAGGGGCGCTTCCTTTCCTCAGATGTACCTTAGGAAGCATACGTGGTGTGGTTTTCCACTGTCGGCAGCTTACTCCTTTATCTTCAGTGGCATGGCAGTAGACTATTTTTTGTTGTCAATGGTATTATAGTATAATTTTAATTTCTCTTTACTGTTGCAGAAGTCTTTGAGAAAGATCTTCATGCAGATATAACGCTGAGATGCAGGCAGATCAACTTCAAAGCCTTGGCTGCTTCTAGACATTGATGTGAATCCAATGCCTCAACCCTCTGCATCAAAAATCTATTATTCACTAGAGCTATTAATATTTTTTTTTCAGAAGCACTTGTGGTCTTTAGGGCATGTGTCCCACTGACCTTTAATGTGCCACAAGGAAGACTAGCTCTCACTGTTTCAGCATTCTGGGCAAACTGATTTCCAGATATCCACAGTAAATTGGTAGCTACAATGATCAGTTAGTATTTAGTGCCTAACTCACATCAGAAATGCTCTTTCTGGTTCTGCCAGCTGGATACAACTTATTCAGAAGTTAGGTCAGCCTCAAACTCTTATTCCTAAAATTATTCCCCTTTAGAGGCTCACTAATATTATTTATTAAGTATTTTTGAGCATTAGGCACTTCTTAGCATGGCACTAGAAGGAGAAGATTAAAATATGCAGACTTTTTCCAGACAATGCATTGTAGCTCAATGAGAAACTGTGTGCCTGAGACAGGAATTTCTGGATCTGTATAGTATGGGATGTCAGACTAGTTATTTGCTAAGATCTTTTAAAATTTTGACTCTACAAACAATGTAATATTCACTGACCCAAATTTCAGCAGTAAAAATGATCTCGTTATACCTAGAGAAGGAGGGGCTGTGTTATTTCATTGTAGCTGTTAATTTTACATTAAGCTTGTGTAAAAGGAATAAAACATTTTATCACAAATATTCTATTTTTGATCCAGTTTTCAGGCTGCTTTTTGTGCTGTGTAAACATAAGCTAATCTTCACAGCGCAAGAGAGGACAAAAAATTGCGTAGGAACAGTGTTACCCCTGCTATATGAATTTTAATACTACTATGATATAAAGCACCTCTTCACTCTGTTCTTCCGTCTTCTAGTAGTGACGTCATAAATCAGACTTACTGGCTCATGAATTAGCAGGCCTCCAAGCATATACTGACAGGGCAATTAAATGGTCCCGAGAAAACTACTTTCAGCCCTGCACCAGCAGAGGAGGAGAGGAACAGAAAGAATTTATGATTGCTGTGAAGAACTTCTAGTTGACTCAAAGTGCCTTCTATCAATACCTAATAATATCTCTGCACCCAGTGATGGAGGCCATCACTTTTTGCTTTTGGAGATATGAAACTTGTTTAACGTATCCTGGATGTGTAAAGCCGGTCACATGGTAGGCTCAGAACCAGGACTTAGAAACGGCAATATCTGAAGTGAGCCAGCGCTCGTGCCGGGTTTCAGCTTGGTTATGTATGCCACAGCTGTACTCTCTGGATTTCCTGTGATTACTAATAAGCAGAGTCACTGATGTAGGCTGTACCCTTTACCCCCAATTTCCCCTTCCACCAAACATCTCTTTCCAGGAATTTTTCTTTTGCCATTATTGCTCACATTTTGAAGCGTATACAGTGACAAAAGCAATCAAAGCTATGGAGAGAGCTAAGAAAGTTACTTAAATCATGTTTGACTTATTGGGTTTCAATAAAACTGCTGAAACCGGGTTGTGAATAACTACAGTGCTAGCAAACGTGAGAGGCTTTGAAATGGGAGGTTATAAAGGATTTTCTTGTAACAACTGATTGCTAGCTCTTGCCCATTACTGTGTCACCCAAAATATGAATGGAGCCCTAACCATGCATAGCAGACCCTTTTTTAAAAATGCCAAAAAAGAGAACATGAGTAAAGAGTAAATATTAAAAGACAGCAGAATAAAAGGATAGAAAGGGCAAAATGAGAGCCACACCACTGCCTTACTGCTAACAGCTGCACTAAGCAGTCATGTAACTGCTCGTATGTGGACACATTTGTTGGAATCTCTCTCTTTTATATATTAATTATTTCTACAGGAAACACAGAATTAGAACAGTGGATCTCTTAGTTACTGGATCAAAAGTAGAGGAAATACTGGCTATTTATCTATGGGCAAAATGCAAGCGATGCAAGTGATCACCAAGTGAATATTTTTTAAAATGGCAAAGGTTCCTGATTTTCAAAATCCCGAGGTAGCTACTCCCACTGAAAGTCCAAGATGTTCTCATTAATAGTTTCACTTAATTGTTTAACCATTTCACTGGTTAAAATGACCTTCTACCCATCTTGAGGCTCCTACTCAGAGCAAAGCTCCCTGGTAATTAAATCCTCTCTAAAGCACATTAACTTATGTCACTCCTTCTCCCCCTATGCTGTTCTTGTCCCCGCTGCCCCTGCCCTGGCCTGCAGCCCGTCGCCTCTCTCCGGCTCAGGGCACACGGTCCCGCTTCGCCCCTGGGGCTTCCTGGTGAGAGCACGGGCACATTTGCCACCCAGTGCCACAGACAGATGAGGGGAAAGGTCCCCTCAGAACAGTATTGCTTTTTTGCCCACCCTTCCCATCCCACCTGAGCCCTGCCTACGAAATTCCTGAAAATGGTCAGCCACCAGCAGAGTGACCCTAAAAAAATTCCTCTGGGTTGCAATCACAAAGATGGACATTTAGGTTCATTATCTGTTGTATTTTGTGAGAGGGAAAGGAAGATCTATGAACCCAGCAAACTTAAGCTGTGCCTGGAAAAGACATTGAAAAAAATTATAGATCTGCAGTGTCACTCCATAAGTCAGACAAAGGATGTGCTATAATAAATACCCGCACTCATCCTCCTTCACTAAAGTTGTTTTTCATTTTGATTAGCGATTTTAAAAGGCTCATTTCTTAGTTTTCTATTTTACCTCTAGGAAGGTTTTCCATTATACAGTTCCTGTAAGTACATGAAAACGGAGATCACAATAAACCAATATATTTACTGTGACTAGAACTTTCTTTCTTCTCAAATGAAATGATGCTGGTGCTGTAAAAAGCTGGAAATATTTTACCAAGGTATAAACAGCCTCAGGATCTGTATTAATGACAGGCTTGTTAGAATGTGAAATGCCTCCTGGCTTTTCTCCAGGGTGTTTAAACTAATCAACTGCTAAGAATAAGGGAATAATTTTCCTTTCACTCTCACTTTAAGACTTTCAAATTTTCATTGGCTTTACTGATATCTGTCCTGATTTACACTGGTGCAAGTGAGAGAAGCATCAAGCCAAAGTCCACCTGAAGCAGCAGGTCTGAAGGATGAGCTGGAAGCAGTATTACAGACTAAACCCAATTTTTGAGTGAAGGATAAGCCAACCTATAACACAATGACAAAAAATGCATCCTAAGTTTGAGTCTTTTCCCTTCATTTTTGGCACCCATGTAAAATTAGTTCTTTCAAACTGACATTTGGCAATTCTGTATCAATTAAAATAAACAAACAAAAAAAAAAACAAACCAAAAGAAAACTACTAACAAGTCACAAAATTTATATATGTTTTTCCTTTTGTTCTGAGCTTGGTAAAAATGGTTGACGTATTGCTTCAAATGCTGATTGGGTTTGTGAGTTGTTTTAATTTGGGGAGGGGACAGCTGCCCAAGTATGTTTTTTATATTGTAGACAAATTAAAGGATGGAAGATACCCACAAAATTTTGAACAGGAATGTGCTGTTCAAAAGATAAAAGTAGGAAAAAAGAAAAATATGTTTGAGCCAAGAAATAAATTTTTTAAAATTGCTCCATCAGAAGTTCAGATGAAGTGTTTAAAGGAACCCACAAAATTTACACATACCATTTCTCTAAATGTAATCCAGAACCTTAAATAGAAGCCTTAACAATTTGTTTTGCTATATACATGATTGTACTTCTCAGGTGACCAAAGACTTGCACAGCCAAATACACTGGGGGCTGCTGGGCACACCGTGCTTTTGGAAAGTGAAGTTATCTAGCTGCCAAAGTGCAGGACTATAGAATAAATAATCATGAAATTAGGAATGAAAATAACTTGGTTCTCTAGTTTAACCCCTTGCTCAAATCAGGGCAAAGTTCAAATCAGGGCTAGGTTTTCTTTTGCTTTTTTAAAGAATTTGGCTCAGCATTTTGTGACTGGCTTTGCAACGTATTTGCTGTTTGCTGTTTCTATCGAGTCACTCTGTAAGAGACTTTGCATATTTGTGAAAAGGATGCTCACTGTATCTGTGAGGCGAAAACATTGACCCACAAGTAGTCTTCATGTGGAACTTACTGGTGTCCCTCCCTGCCTGAAGAAGGAAGGTGATTAGAGATGTCTACTGACAGATCACATATATGAAGATTGCAGAAGAATGATTCTGGGGTTTGTGAAACCTAGGACTGAGCTGGGAATCAGCACCCTGTCCAGCGGCATCCCAGCCAAGATAATACTCTGAGGATTAACAGTGCCTTCAGCAGCAGTGCATGGCAATTGCTGCCGAGCTTTGTGAGCCATGTACATTAGAGGAAAAGAAGGGGCCTTAATTGCCCTCACCTGCAAGAACTAAAAATGCACTGAAAGACTAAGAAGGGTGAACAAGGGAAGGAGAAACCCAAAATGATGTCACTGAACACTTGAACAGACTTGAAAATAACGGGAAAACATTGGAAATTAATGCTACCAGTATACCAAACCTTTTAAGCTTTCAGCTTCCCATTCACTTGGCATTTTCAATGACATTTCCCCAGCTAAAGGGTGAACTGTATTGTAAATGCTCGGGAGTCACAGGTAATTTGAGTAACTCCAGTTTGGGCAATGTTTTTTGTGATTAGTTTTAGGAGAGCGTGTGGAATGAAATAATTTAAAATTGACTACATGAAGCATACTTTTGATAATCACATGTTCTCTCTAGTCATGCTTGAATTTATCTTCCCAATTATTTTTATCAACAAACATTTCCAGATTGATTTTGACTTGTCTATTAAAATATACTTGGTGCTAATCAAAACTGTTCATAAACTACTAATCATGCTGTCAGCTGCTACTAGCTCTATGGAGACAGTAAGATTCAAAGAAAAATAAAATTTCAATTATATGGCTATCTAACCCGGTGTTTGTTGATGGTCTTATTATATACGTTCTTAGGAATAAACTTAGGAGACTTGGACAGAGGTTACCAGGTGGTCTAAAACTATAGTCAGGTTTCTAAATACTTGTGCATGAGAAAGGATAAGCAAAGGCCCTTAGCAAGACATGTTCCAGTGTGCTTTTCTAAGTAGGACTTAAGCAATTAATTTCAATTCACACACAGTGAATAATTGCATGCAAATCAAAAAGCAGCAAATGCAGAACTGTTTTGCAGTGCAATAAACCAAAAAAGCACACATTTTGGGTTGCTTTAAACCATTTCCTACCATTCTGAACTTTCTGTTTTATCTTACTGAATTATTTCATTACTATTGACTTCCATGCCAGTAGCACCTACAAGCTTAGAGAAGTCTCAAGTAGTGATTTGCGTACATGACCATGCACATTCTCCAACACATAATCTTGGCTGAAATGTTCCAGTGACAGTCAACAGGACAAGAAATACCATTATTTTTATTCCTCAGTCTGGAAATTAAGACCTGGAGAGATCAGTGCTGTTAGGAGTTCTGCAATTCATCGTGTGCAGGTAAATTGTTACAAGCACATGGAAGTCTCCTGTTTTCAGAGGGTATTGCATGAACGTAGCACAGGCCTGCATGGAACAGGCTGCAAGGTCAGATCCTAGTTTACCATTTAATGGCACTCAGAGACCTAGCTATGTGCACACGGGATAAGTCCAACAATACTATCCAATTGAAGTTGCTGAGAAAGAAACAATAGACATTTTCAACATTGTTTTTTTTTTCATTTAGCAATGCATGGCTCACTAGTTAAACTACTAACATTCTGCAAAAAACTGCATAGTGCTTGTTAAATGCATGACAAATTGGGAAAGGGATAGCTTTCAAAAAGTAGTCATCAATCAGCAGGGAAACAGCAGGGTAAGGGGGTGTAATAGAGTTTCTCAATAAATCCTCATGCCCAGGCACAGCTTGTGTTGGAATCAAAGATCAAATACCTCATTCTTATAATAATCATCAACTGCAGTGGAATCACAGAACAGAGGAATTTGTTCCTTAGATCCATATTTCTAAAGGCTCCTAAGCTGTTTCATAACTGCTTCTGACCATCAGTGCACTGAGACTCTGGTTTGCTGCTGTTCATGAAGTGAATGGGAAACATCCAGAAGCAAGAACCTGCTTCAAAACAATTTACTGCCTTGTTAATGGGTGAGAAGGTGGGATTCTAGCCATGGTTAAAACTCGTAACTCTCAGGTACTAGCTAAGGCCACATGAAGTTAATCTCTGGATTAATCCCTCTCCTGGAAAGGAGCTCCCTTCTCTTCCCCACACATGCAGGCAGACAGCTTCATAGCTCTTGGGGATACACCCCTACATCTTGTTAGGGAGACAGAGTTAGCAATATAAGAACTCTAGTTAATCTAGTCACCTGCATCTATTTTGTTCAAGACAAAAATATGCACATCCAGTTTCCGGGAATGCCAGTGCCGTGCCCACAGCTGATCATGGTAAGACAGTTACACTAAAAAGCTTCTATTAGCTGCATATTAAGTGTATGCTAATAATGCTGGAGAGGGAACTGCAGAGTCCATACAGCTCGTAAGCTTGCCAGAAGTACGATACTTTACAAACCAATGGAAGTCATATTCTCTGTATCCAAAATATGGGCATACACCTCAGCAGGACCCATCTGTCAAGCTTAAGCTAAGCCAAATCATAACACATGCAGGATTGCGAACTGAAGGAAGAGGAGAAACAGTGCTAAGGTATTATGAAAGACGTAGGTACACGCCTATTAAAGATTAACTTTATTTCTGCCATCCTTGATATATTAAATGCAAATATATGCAAACACAGAGGTACTAATGACATTTGCTATTCTACAGAGCTATTCTACAACTGGCTTTGTAGAATGAAAATATAGACATTAAATGATATGAGGAAAGTAAAATAAATGATGTATGAGTGGCTTAGGATGAACTTAAGAAAGTTGAGATGTCTCCAAGTGATTGGAAAGTTAAAGATGACATCTGCCGAGACATGGAATTTAACTGGAGAAATGAGACAGAATCAAGTAAGAGAAGCCTTATTTGTACTGTTAGAAACCTCATTAGATTATAATATATTACAGGGGGAAAAAGAGAAATAAGAATAGAAAATTAATATTTTTGCTTAAAAGCAGGGGAAATGGGCTTGTAAACAAAAAATTAAAGAGTCAGGGGAATGGAAGGAGAAGTTGGACAACATAGTGCCTTTAAAGTCTGAGGAGGAAAGAGGGTTTAGATGCACTGGAGCTAAAGAATGAGAATGGAGATTCAACCTCAGAGCCTGGAAAACAATCTGGGTTTATTTTTGAGACAGGTAGGCAGGAAAACACAGTAGATGAGTTTGGGTTCTCCCAGGTCCATGTGCAACAGCAACTGGAAGGGGTGGCTGCAGGCATCTGCAGCACCTGTGCTCACAGGAAAAGGCAAAGAGCATCACAGATTTGCATGTGTGTTTTCCATGTGTCATACAGGGGGAATCAGTATGCTCCATCCTAGAAGCTGATCTGAGTGGTACCCTGCACAGGCCTGAGAGAGGTACTTGTGAAGAAGAGATATCTGCTCCCCTCCCAGATTTTTTTTGCATTCACTGCTGTCTCTCTCTGGAAGACCCCTTCATCCACTCAACCTTCTACCATCAAAGAATTTTTCCATACCAATCTCCCCTTCTCCAGTCATACTCAGTGGGGGTTCTTCTGTCCATTAATAGCTGGACTTAGCCCATTTTTTTGTTTGCTTTCTTACTTAGGGTTCCTGTTCCTTGTGATTTTGCTCTGCTCCTGGCAGAAGGATCTTTTTGCCATCTAAAGAGTTCCCCTGCACTGAACCATTTCTCTGCTGCTTCTTACCGTCTGCTGCTTTGACGCTAGCTATTCTGCCTTTTAAAGTTCCTGTTATTTGTCTGTTTCTCCTGGTTTGGCTTAGTACTCAAGTTCCCAAGACTTTCATTCATATTCACGTTTCTGTCTTTGAGCCTCAGTCCTTTACACCCTATCTGCTCCCACCACCCTTCCAGCAGTGTTTGGAAATAATGAGTCTGTAACAGGGTTATTGATTGCTTTGGTGCAGATGGCTTGATCACAGAAGTTGCAAAACATGAGAGGGACAGTATGTTTGCCAATGCTAGTAGACAATCCCAAATCTTTAAGAAGCCTTGAGAATTTCTGAAAAATCCAATACCTCAATTTCATTGGTACGTTCCCCATGTAAGGTCCGCTTTCTGTGCTTATACTGTATTATAGTATTACTTTTTGGAAAAAGAAGTGTATTTTTCTGGATAAGGGGGAAAAATGGGAAAGCAGTTAGGCTGCTAGCCTGGGATTTGGATAACTCAGTTCAAATCCTTCTGATGCACAAGGTCCTTGTGTGATTCTGAGTGAATAATGGTGTTTCTTTGTCCTTCCATGCAGCACGAAAGGAGCGAGGGGATTTCCTTTCCTTGCTGAAGTGTTGTAAAGATGAATACATTGAAGGTTTTGAAGTGCTTTGTCACTACATCAGTGCGGCACTATAAGTGCCTAAGAAACAAAGGCAATTTATTACTCTTATCCCAAATGCCTAAGAGCTTTCTGGTGGCATTAAGCAGACATGTTTTTAATAGCTTTGTTTAGCATATGTGCTCTCTTCTTTCACGCAATGGTTGTGTTTACATATTCCCCATGCATAATTACAGAAATATGTTACAATATCTGATGGGATGGAGAAGGCCCGGGTTCCAGCAACCCAAGAAAGGTCATTAGAGTGATTTAGATTTATTTCAGCTTTAAATAGGGCTGTCAATTCTATAGCTAAGAAGACCATTTTATAAACATCATTCATATTCTGAATGAGTATACATATCACACTTTTGAGTCTCCTGGTTTTCTTTCCTCTCAAAAAAAAATGTGAAGGGTGTGAAATCCAGAAAAACACCTTGGGCATCACTCCAAGTCCTTGTATACTTTGCATGAATATTCATTTTGGAAACTGCCATTGGGACTCTATATAGGTAAAGGGGCTTCAGGGAACTGACAGAGATCCCATTTTGGTGACAATTTCTTGTAAATATTCCCAAGAGGTTATTGGCATTAGTCCAATACCTTGATTATGAGACTTCTCATTTGGCTTCACAATATTATAAGGGATAAATTACTCTCTCTGAGAGGAGCAGATCAAGTTATGAACAATCTGGGTTCTCCTTGCCTCATTTCTGAAGGCTTAAAAACCAACACAAATACTGTTCAAAGCCTTGCTCTAACCTGCAGAACTCTGTATATTTTCCCCTCGAGGAAGAAATGGAAGGGCTTCAGCATTTTCCCAAATTAAGTTAATGAAAACTTTGATCATGATTTAACTCACTGTGGGAGATTTCTATAAATTGCTACAGATTTGATTGCTCAAGGTGCCAGGCACTCATTTCATGCACAGAATCTGTTAGATATTGTGAGTGGTCAGAACCACTAAAAATCTGTTCTGCATATGATATCCAAGAACAAAAAAACAGGGCACGGCTTCAAACAAAAAGCCCTCACATAGCCACTGTTCTCAGCGTAAGGATGTTGATAAGCATAGTTGGATTCCTTTTAAAAACTAAGAAAAATGAAAGAGGACAAGGTTTATAGTTTTCCAGAACTTTATGGTAGTTTGTGTTTATCCTTAGTTTCCTTGATGATGATGTGGAAGACTAGTAATAAACTACAATTTCTTTATAAAACAGTTCCCCTCTTATCATGCACACATTGATTGTTTTTCAGAAGGACTGATGAAATAAAAAAGAATTGATTGTTCTTGATAAAAATCAATCAGTATAGCATGTTACAAGGACTTTGAAGTGTATTCAACACAGAAAATACGTCATACTTTGAATCTGCAGACCTTGAGAATGTCTCTTTAATTTTTAGTCACAGCCTTTTCAGCACAAAGGATAACACCAGACATTTTAGTAACCTGAAAAATTAGCTTTCTGCAGAGCAACTTTAGGCCATAATCACAAAATATAAAGACAGCAACAATTTCCCCAAAGATTTTGTAGATACTGGAGACTTGCACAATTTTGTGCATTTTAGTCATTGTGTTTCATATTGCAAATCCTCTGTCAGCTTTTTGGGAAGCCCTCCGTACAGTCTGCCACCCGTCCCATGGCAGCAGAAAAGGCTGCGATGGCTGTGGTGTGGGGAACGCGCTGTCAGTCTGGGCTGCTGGGGAGAAACGAGGATGTTCTGGAGCATCCAAAATGTCTGAAGCTGGAGCTTTTTGATTGGAGGGGTTGTCCCTGGAGGTGCAATTCACTATTTAAGTCTGTCAAAAGCTCTTAATAAGAAGGTTTAATTGCATCATTTGGAAAGACTTTTATGAAGAAACATGTGTCTTCATAATGGCTTAGCTCAAAGATGTCCCAGTGCTTTGGGTATCTACAGTTTCATGATATAAATGGCACTGAAAAGGAGGCAGGGATGTCTTTCTGTCTTTCTTATTCGGCAGTTAAGTCTAGGGACAGGAAGTTTATGCTCCAAGCTTTGTGCCCTTTAAGTTCTGCTCAGCTCCTGGCAGAAGCTGCTGCTTAGGACTCAGGCACCCAGCTGTGGCAGTAGCTGTAAGGTGGTTAGGGCAGATATAAAGGATGGGTTTGGCAGAACTTTGGAGGAAAAAGCAAATCTCCCTGGCTACCACTGCTCTGATGACCTGTGCGGCTACTCCAGCTGTCCCAGGTGCCCCAGCACCACCCAGAAGAGCAGGTGACAGTTACAGCACCCCCCTTTACCCCCTGCTGCCTGTCAGCTGTGCTCACAAGCCATAATACTCCTGCATACCCTGCTGCTATCACAAACCCATCAAGTTCAGACATCCCCCGTGCACGCCTCTCCTGCCCCCCCCCAAGCCACACGCTTGCCCCCGCAGCCCACGGCACCCTCACCGA